>NC_137833.1:32758063-32820563 GCF_963921795.1 Nannobrachium achirus
GAATTTTCTTTCCTAGTTATTATTTAATTTTTTTAGGGATACAAATAAGCGATTTAGCATTGCACCCCACCACTCACGGTCGGAACTGTGGTGGACTGTAGTGGGGGGAAAAAACTACAAAAAACAACAACTCTACCACTCGTTCAGGGATATGATCCACTATAATCCACCATTGCCTCTTGTTTGAAAACAAAAGGCACCCTATGCCCACTTTGCCCACAGACACATGGGCAAAGTGACAAACATATTTCTACACAAAAAAGTGTTGCTGGTCAAAGTAATTTTTTTACTTTTATGGTCTATAATGATTTTTATGTTAAAGCAAATGTACCCAAGTCTAAACTTATATATCATGCCTGTTGGTGATATCCCAATGTATAAAACTATGTGAATCATTAAAGATCTAAAGATCAGCCTGAAGCATTAAACTAGACAGGTTTTGTCAAATTGTGGCCGTGGGGCAAGATAAACCAAATGCCTTGGGGTAAATTGAACCAATTATCCTAATATGAATCACCATTCATATTTTTTATTAGGTCTTTGCTACTCAAATTATGCTGAATGATCTTTCATTTCGATGAATACACTAATTTAAGAGAAGTTTTCAATATTATATTAATTATTACACACATTAAAAGGTTCTGAATAACACACTTTATTTAATTGGTTTCAATCGTTTTTTTTACGGTTTAATAAATAATAATTTAGACTAATTTAGACTTAATAAATAAGTCTATTTGCAAAAGGAAACACATTATTTTACAAGTTTAAACTGTTAAAGTTTAGAATATCGTGTTGGTCAACCTACCCCTTGACCTGGATCAACTTACCCCTAGCCTGGGGCAAGTTCAGCCACATTATTTCAAATGATAGAAGACATCCTGAAATATGTCTAGATGTTTTGATTTCACTGCCATCTCACTTTTTCTTGCTTCCAGGGCAAGTGGTTCATCTTACCCCGTTCTCCCCTATTGATACTTTTATGTGAGTACTTTTTCCACCACTGATAACAGATTTGTAATGATGGATCATAGATTTTTCATAATGTTTGAGGCAATGGTAGAATCAAGGGTGCACTTGGTGGATGTGTTATTTTTGACAGATTAATAGTCTGGGGCGTTAGGGAGATGACATGGTAATTTCGTGCTATTTAGTCTAAAAGCGCCAAATTTTGCCCAGATGTAGCCCAGGGCATGCTCTAATGATTTAGCTAGGGCGCCCGAGTCTGCGACATTCGGGGTCGCCACAGCGGCCAAATCAAGTTGGGCTCCCATCGACTTTCAACACATGAGGAAAATACACAGAAAAACACATTTTTTTCTGGGTATTTAAGTAGGATGTGAGGGGTCTAATAGGGGGGTTTGTCATGATGCTGAATCCATTGCAAGCATTTGTTTTGCACAAACAAACATTCCTTGGGCTATAAATGCCCCCAGAAAACGATGGTTTAGTGATGAAAAGTGATGAGTCATCACTTTTCAGAGTTTTGTGGGTGTTTTCTGGAGCTGTGGCGACCCCGAAGGTCGCCGACTCGGGCGCCCTAGCTAAATCTTTAGAGCATGCCCTGGGCTACATCTGTGCAAAATTTGGCACTTTTAGACTGATTAGCACGAGAGAAAAAAAAACCCTAAGGCCTCCGGCTAACATGAATGCTCACCCATACATGCATCGTTTTCTGAGGCCATTTATAGCCCAAGGAATGTTTTTTGTGCAAAACAAATGGATGCAATGGGTTCATGACAAACCCCTAGTTAGACCCCTCACATCCTACTTAAATACCCAGAAAAAAAGTGTTTTTCTGGGTATTTTCCTCCTAAAGTTAATGGGAGCCGAACTTGATTTGGCCGCTGTGGCGACACCGAAGGTCGCCCTAGCTAAATCATTAGAGCAAGCCCTGAGCTACATCTGTGCAAAATGTGCCACTTTTAGACTGATTAGCGCGAAATATCCCTAACGCCCCTGACTATAATGAAGTCAGTAAAAAAACACATTAATTTAAGTGTTTAATAAAAAGAAGCTTGTTCCACGGTATAAGAAAAATAGGCTAAACGATATAATTCTGTATTCATCTTCAATGAAGGTTAACATTCTGAGCCATTGTCTAGCTTGTGTTTTTGTTGGGAACGGTACTTGTTTTCCCCAGAGTGGAAGCTTGAAAAGTTGCAAACTGTGTGACACCCAACAAGGTATTGTTAGGCAAAGGTGTTAGGCAATCAGGCAGTCTATAGAAGCGTCTGTGTCAGATAAATGGTTGTATTTTGTGTGGTGTGTTCCGTGTGGTGGTATTCAGGCATTAGCTGGGCCCAATTCAGCATGTTTAATGGGAATCATTGGGAAGGGAGAGCATTTCACACGCATTTGCCCCTAAAATATATAAGTGCAAAACTGTTAACATAATTAGGGCACCATGCACTGAAAGAGAAAGAGTGAGGCAGAGAGAGAGAGAGAGAGACAGACAGACAGACAGACAGACAGACAGACAGACAGACAGACAGACAGACAGAGGCACTTAACAGACACAATCATTTTACGGAAAGGCAAAAGCTTGGTCTGTTAAGGCCTAGACAAAAAGGGTAATAACAAAAGGAAATAAGGAACCTTGAGCATTTCAGTAAATGGGGGTTCATCATTATCAACAAGCCGTGATTGCCAAGGGATTTTCATTTCAAAACAATGTTTTTTTTCATAGAATAAAAGCGTATTTTTGCTATATAATTACCATCTTAAGCACACCAGAAGTGTTATTTGCAAAGCTCCCAATTATAGTTGAGGTCACACAGATGAAATTGCAGGATGCCATGCAAAACTGTTGCAGTTTTGAGCTTTAACTCTGAGACATTTGCATTTATATGGCTGGTCCACAACTTGTAAAAAGGTTTAGCATGGGACCAGGAATAACTGATTACCTGGACACACCATTTTGTCAACCCCCAGAGGCCCATGACTGTTGGTGCCCCATGTGCAGCCTAATGCATCATGAAGTTATATTGGCCTATAGGGGACATGGTGCCAGCATCACTGCAACGCCTTATAGACAAACTGCCACCTTGGAGGAGGTCTGTGCTCTACTGGGCACATTTCTCATTTTGTTTTGTTTTCTCAAGGGGAAACACTGATTATGCCATAGTCTCATGGCACTTTATGGCAGCTAGAATCAATGCAACAACTACCACAGTCTGTCAAGGTGGATAATCAAAATGTTACCATTTTTGCATCAGCAGAGTGTGATACAGTACATATGTAATGAATTCAAGGACCTTAAAATTGAGTGATTCATTGGGGCCATATGGATGGAGAGTAACAAGTGTGAGTAAAGCATGAGAGATGGATGGATGGATGGATGGATGGATGGATGGATGGATGGATGGATGGATGGACGGATGGACGGACGGACGGACGGGCGGACAGACGGACGGACGGATCGAGACTGATCGATCGATCCCGTGGGGAGATTTAGTTGCCAGAGGCAGCACAGCAGTTAAGTTACAGATACAGAGTAAGAAAAAGTACTGTAAGATACAGCAGATACAGGAACAAAAATCAATAATGAAGCAACAGTACTTCAGTACACTAAGCAGCACTTCCGTGAACATGACAAAACCCGTAATTGTCATTTGTACATTAGGTACAACAGCCAGACAATGAAGCAGAAAAACAAACAAAAAAAGAACATTGATTTAAAAAGTTTGGTTGAGTCCCCTCCCCTCCCCATCCTCGATCCTCAGAGATGATCAAATGACAAGAGAGACAGGGGCGGAGCATCCGGTTAAGCTGAGTAAGCGGCCGCTTACTGGCCTGCGGACCGCGGGGGCCCGGCCGTCAGCTATATGGTCAGATTACATGGATCTTATCATCTTTAGTTTATTAGGATGTGGACGCACTTCGCGTGCTCCGCCTCTAGGTGGGGCAGGCAGGCCCATTTAAAACTTTATCATCTTCATGGTGCACGCAATGTCATCATCAATCACTTGTCAACACAAGCCAGCTAGCCTTCAGCAGTGTGTTGTTTACGCATGGCTTAATCATGAAATGCATATAAACTGCGCCGAGCGGTAATTCTCAAAACTGAGAAGGATTAAAAATTACTTGAGAAGCACAATGGGACAAGAGCTACTGGACTGGCCATGCTCGTGGATGATTTTGCAGAGCAGAAAGGCTTGTGGAGTCCCTGTCAAATAGTGGTGAGTAGGCCAATAAGAAATACAAAATTGCATAGTTGTTGTAGGCTATAGAGCTCATGGGCTGCTGTGCCAGTGTTTCCTAAGCAGTTCACCAATCTAACCATTGATATTTTAATACTGTGAGTGTTGCTCATTGGTGCTGTTTTGATTGATGTAGTTTACAAGTTGCGGCGGCGGGGGCCCGATCATTGTGGCTTGCATACAGGCCCGGTTCTGACATGTTCCGCCAGTGAAGAGAGACGTGCAGAAGGACATGTATTCTTGTCGCTCGCCTGCCGTGGCGCTCATCCTCCCCAAAAACACTCGCCTGTCTATGCGCTCTGTCAGAACCTGGGCTTTCTTAGGGCCCTGCCTTCTCCAGAGTGCCTCTGTCTCTGCTAGCTATGAGGAGCTGTCCCCACCAGCCATCCACACCCCCTGGGTAAGCTATTATTGGTGCTGGAGAAAGGATAGTGGCTTACAGCTATTTTCGAATGATTTGATATTAATATTGCCCTGTCCTTTTCTTTCCTTCCTTTTTTTCCAGAATGGGAATTGTGTGGTAATGGTCCTGTTGGTACGTGTACAGTAAATTGTACAGTACTAGAGGGATACAGTAACATCTGTTGTCTCAAGATAACCCCCCCAAGTTCTGTTCAGTTCAAGACTCTTGCTCACTCCATCTCTGTTCCCCTCTCTCTCTGTCTCTCTATCTCTCTCTGTCTCTCTCTCTCTCCACTTCTTTTCCCTCCTGTCTCCATGGCAACTCTCTCAGAGTGGACAGCATGATTGCGGAGGCAACATGAACACAGGGACTGCCCTTTGACAGTAACTCCTGCTCCTTCTTTATCTCAGCCAATAGCACACTGGGTAAACAATTTAGTTAACAGCCTGCTTGGGTCTTTCTATTAGACACCACTTCTATATTCTTTTTTTTTTTTTTGTAATGCTTTTATTGGCTTTAGATATTGAATCCTATAAATGCTGTGCATATTGTATTAATGTGTTTAGATTTTGCCCAACTCTATATTCACCCGTGCGAAGTGAGCGGTGCAAACTAATTCCTGCGCGAATCAGTGTTGATAGGCATGCATGGCAATATTGTTTTTGTTGTGTATGATGTCAGTCTAGAGGTCTGCTCAGACTATATAAGTCTTTATCGTCATTTCTCATCAGTTAGTTGACCAAGCTACGGATTGTAACTTGTAAGAGTGTCGTAGTGTAATGATAAGTGACCTTATTTACCTCCAGAGAGGCCTCCAGAGAGGCGAGAAGAGGCCAGAAGATGACATTTTTAGTTTTTCAAAGTCTGTTCATTTGTATTTTAAACTTGTATTAGCTGCCTATCATTTATAACCTGTAAGATTCTCCACAGTCTGTCTAAAAGTGTGGTTATTTTATCGCTTATAAGTGATATTCATCTAATACAATTTTGAAATTCAAGGTTAGCACCGCTCAAAAAAAATTTATGACGTATTTTACGCTGCCTAAACGCGGTATGACGTATTTTACGCGGCCTAAACGCGTTCTAAATCAGGGTTAACCAATCGGGTGCCTCTGTGACTATGACATCATGGACAGATCAACAGAATCGAAGTGTTTCATTGGTCTAGCGAACTCATGTCATCATCATTTGTGACATCATAGTTTTGGTAAAAAGCGGTTAGCACCGCTCAAAAAGTGTTCAACTTTCAGTCTGTCTAATGATTGTTATTTTTAAAGCATTGTACTGTTTTGCTTAGTAAGTCTGATTGTTGTTTTAATATATTATATTTGTATTGATTATTTTGTCTATTTTTTATTGTGGGGTGATGATGTTTTCTCAATGTGCATGTGTGTATTCGTGTGTGGATGTGTCCGAAGCTAATCTCAGAAACCACTGGACCGATCCCCTTCTATATATATATATATATATATATATATATATATATATATATACATTTCCAGGAACGGATAATAAAGCTCTCTCTCAGCCTTTATTATATGCATGTACTCTAAGTACTTCTATAACCATTTAGGGAAGAATACCCCATGAGCCATGCAATGTCACCACCCAATCAGTTTGGGAAAAGGAATGGAAGTCCAAAGATGTCCCAAACAAACATCTGGTGTCACAAACCACCCAATTGGTCGCTGGCACCAACCTCCCAGAGTGGTCAACCATCTACAGATTCAGGACTAGCCACAGCCCCTGCAGCTTTCACCACGGTGGCAGCAGCCCAAGCCCACTGTGTGCTTGTGGAGAGGAGCAAACAATGAAACACATAGTTGACTTTTTCCCTACAGCAGAGCAGGCCAAATGCTTTTGTCACATAGAGATTTGGCAGTACTGTTGGCCAACATTCAACAAGCATAGATATGGCTTATAACTATGGATTAATGTTGGTCTCTCAGCAGTAAAATGTTTCCTTCCCCCCGTTCCCAACAACAGAGAGCCAAGCTGACGTGATCAATGAGTCCAAGTCAAGAACGCAAGCGAAGAATGAGATCTGTGTGTGCGTGTGTATGTGTACAGTATGTGTATGTGTATGTGTATGTGTATGTGTATGTGTAGTGTATGTGTACTGTATGTGTTTGGGTGTGGGTGTGTCAGTCCCGCCCTATAGACACTTTCAGTTCTTTTACAGGCTTTTCTCCTTCTCGGAAAGAGGTCCTTCTGGAACAAGATTAACCAGATGAACCCTACAGTATGTGTCGTGTCCCTTTATTCTGAGGACAAACTTTCCTCGAAAAATAGCAGATCTACAACTCCATAGCTTGGCCCCTTGAGTCGATTACCTTGCTTCGACGACTATGCAACTGTCTTTAACCCTCTAAGGCCCGCATTAAGAAATACTTGAAATAAAAAATTGAAAAAAATCAGATGGTGTTGTAGGAGTCCTATTAAGAGGAAAATGTAATGTTTTTTTCAAAAAAATGTTTTTGTAAGATTTTATAGCCATAAATCAAAAATCATAAATCATGCTCTAATTTACATATGGGGGATATTTTTCACAATAATAACATATGTACATGTTCTAGACATTCTAATGATCACCAAAAAAAATAGTACAGGCATTTTACTTATGTTTTTGTGAGGTATAGCTTCCATGAAAAAGTGAGATGTTGTTCGTCAAAACTCTAGAATTTCAGCGGGTGTGGCGGGTGTGAATGTCAGCCCCTGTGGGGGGTATTTATATGCAAATATTGTGGCCAATGGCATTGTAATACTAAACAATAGAATCCAATGGTGGTGTTTAGGTGGTAGGGGGAGCTAAAATAAAATGATTTAAACCTTTTTTTTGGATAAAATACAAACGTTGTAATATTACAACCGTGGGCCTTAGAGGGTTAAGGTACGATTCTACAGTTATGTGTTTTGTTTTTGTTTCTCCCACAATTTCTGCCAGGGTTTTCAACATTTCACTGTTGGCAGCTCTGTGTTTGCCAGCTGAGCCAATCAATTCTGCTGTTTACTTATCAACTCTGCACCACAACAGCAAGTAACAGGATTAAAACGGATACATTGGTGGGTAGCTTACTAGTATAGCCTGTAATTATAGGTATCCAAGCTGAGCTGTCTACCTGGTTACAAATGGCACTGGATACAAACTTGGGATTGTGAGTTCCACAGATGGTTTCCCATCACGAGCCATGCAGAGAGAATCCCATCGACAGACGGGGGAAACAGAATGGCCAGCCAGTGATGATAGATCAGAGCTTATAATATTATTATAATGTTGTTTGTTTTTTTGATTGGTAAACGCAGATGCTCTTTTCCAGTTAATGTTTATCCATGTATTTGTCGTTTATATTTATTCATGCAGCGGAGCATTCCCATTGGAGCGTTCCCATTCGTACCTGGCAGCTGCGCAGGTACGGGCAGTCTTTTACTTTTGGCCAGTGAGCAACTTGGAGTCAGTGTTAAGTGCCTTGCCCAAGGACACTTTGACAGTAGCCAGAGAGGATTGGGCAATTCTCATTGACTTTTCTTGTCCAGTTTTGCCCAGCAGGTCTTGAGTATTCTGACTGCTTGATATCCAATGTTTCTGCTAACACAGATAATGTTCCCTCATCTATCAGTCCAGCAGAGTGGAAACATTCCATTATATGTTCGCCTGCCATAATGCACAGTGAAAGTCCAAAATGGCTGTACTTTTAAATAACGTTTGTTGTTGTTATTGTTGTTGGTAAGTGGGCAAAGACACATGGGAAGGGGCTGTGTAAAACATACTGAAACAAATGAGCTGTACTAGCAAGGGTCATTATCCTCATCTCCCTTTTTGTCTACCCACACCCAGTCCCCCCCCCCTACATACTGTATAGATTTACACACACACACACACACGCACACACACACACACACACACACACACACACACACACACACACACACACACACACACACACACACACACACACACACACACACACACACACACACACACACACACACACACACACACAGTTACAAGGTAATGGGCTTTGCGCTATAGAGCTGTGATAGTGATGAATGAGAGTATTAACAGTGTCTAATTAGTAGCTAGGCACGATAATATGCTGTGTTCATAGAAGTGAAACTAAAATGGCGTCTACCCCAAGTGCCCAACAGTACCATTGCTTCTGTTTATCCTTGTTTATACCTCTGCAAATGTATTTCATTTATGTTTGCAAGCTACTAATGGCTCCAACATGTCTCATTTGAACTCAATAGGGTTACTATAAATTGATTTGCACTAGTTCTAGAACACTGATTGAGATTTATGTGAGACCTAATGTTTCCTGTCTTCTTTCCCATTACAAAAAGGTATTGATACCGTATGTCTTTAACGGAATAGTTCACAAAAAAGTCCATATACCACACTGTCCAACCTCAAATCAACGTTCACTAAAACAAGTAAAGTCAAGGGTGATATATACTTTCCCACTCAGTTTAATGTTTGTATTCAGTGGGCGCCCGCTGGCCTAGAGGTCCAGGCGCATATCACTTAGGCTCTGATCATGCATGGCAGCACATCGCAAGTTCGGGTCCTGATCCCGACAGCCTTTGACTTGAGTTTTGGATAAGGAATGACTGTAGTACACACAGCAAAATCTGTGTGTACACATGTAACCAAATGGACCCGTTAGGCTGCCCTGAAGACGACATGATGAATTTGTGACTTACATGGTCACAATCAATGTCAAAATCTAGAAAAGATGGGCTGATTTGCATGAACTCACTCAAAAAAGGTAATGACAAATTGAGTAAACGTCCCTTATTTAGAAGCTCTTTGTAGTTGCAAAATTAATTGGCCAGTGAGCTAAATGCCAGGTTCCCTGCATGATATTTCAGCTCGTCAGAGCTCGGTAGTCAGAGGCTTGGTTTCGCATTACCTGATGCCCCTCCAGGAAAGTTTTACAGAAAAAGTTGTATGCCGAAGTGCATCATCAGCAATCATGCAAATATGAGACCAGTATACTGTGATGATTTCTCGCTTATGTCTGTTTGACTCAGTTTGCTGAGATGACATGTTCAGCCATAGTTGAATTATCTTCCACCTTGTTGTGATGTTGTTCATGCATTGTGCTCACAAGAGACCTCAAAACACATAAAAAAGCACTGCGGAGCCAAAGAGACAATGGGCCTTTGATAGGTGGTAAGTGTGTGTGTGTGTGTGTGTGTGGTGTGTGTGTGTGTGTGTGTGTGTGTGTGTGTGTGTGTGTGTGTGTGTGTGTGTGTGTGTGTGTGTGTGTGTATGTATGTGTGTGTGTGTGTGTGTGTGTGTGTGTGTGTGTGTGTGAGTGTGTGTGTGTGTGTATGTGTGTGTGTGTGTGTGTGTGTGTGTGTGCGCGTGTGTGCGTGTGTGCGTGTGTGAGTTGTGTGTGTGTGTGTGTGTGTGTGTGTGTGTGTGTGTGTGTGTGTGTGTGTGTGTGTGTGTGTGTGTGTGTGCGCGTGTGTGTGTGCATGAATGTGCGTGCTTGCGTGCTTGCACGTGCCCATGCTCTCATGGCCGAGGCACAGTGTGTAGCCGTGGCGTTTCATGGCCAGGCCGGCGGCGCATGGCTGGCGGTCCACTGCTGACCACGGCAAACGCATTAAAACGACATCAGAGGAGCCAAGATCAACAGACCAAGAGAGGGAACAGATGGAATTGGAGAAAACAAAAACAGGTAAAGTGAGAGTCAGGGGAAGATACCCCCCCTCTCCCCTTCCCCTGAAGGCTTTCTAGGGCCCAATAAAACCTTGGTCTAATGGTGTTTCACACTACGCTCTCTTTTCTTTTTTCTTTTTACGTGCTTTTCTTCCCAAAGTAGTTGTTACGCCAATTCATTCATCCCCACACACATTTCTGTGTTTTGGCACTGCTGATGTATCTTACTGAGGAGCCCTCACCAGGAGGATGTAGACTAGAGCCGCCGTCCTATACACCTCCCACTCAATACTCCCTGCTGACAGGTGCCACCCCAGCCCGTAGGAGTATGCGCAGTGGCAAATATCACCCTCCCTCCATCATTACAGATCATCTCAGAGGGAGGGTCACCAGGACACAGCAGCTGATCTACTTAACACATGGGAAGCCAAGGTTTCTAACATTTCTAGCTGTTGCTGCTGCCGCCGTTCACTCACGCTTTATTTTGAAGAGCCTCGGAAGCTTCGTGCGTGTGCACGTGAGTGTCCACTGACGATTGAGGAAGAAAATCCATTTGTTTACAAACGCTCCCGAAACTAAAATCCAAACCGCGGCCAACCATCGCGGTAAAGTGTCGCCGTGAAAACAATCAGATCTCTGCTTCCCTGGCGTTCTTTGCACCTCATTCATAGATAACGCCCTTTTTATGTTTCAGCCTAGAATGGAAATCAATGTAGCCAGGTTGTGCCATTTTCTCTCTCTCTCTGAGCTACGAGGTGACGTATGGACTAGGGTCATTCACAGGGCACGCAGCATGCACGTAGAGCTGTACAAGTTAACCCCTTGTTGACTCGTTCAGGAACGAGACAACTCCTTTTGGCAGAGTGACCCCTAGTGGCCTTATCTCGTTACTGAACGAGTTTGGCCCCTTGGGTGTTAAGGGGATTAATAAACAGACACAGCATTTGTAAGATTACATTCCACTACCTACAGTACTGCAACAATGATTAACTTGTAAAGCACAAGTCTGAAGGTCTGTGTTGGTTGGAGTGATACATGCAACAATTATTTGTCAACAATCTTTTGCATTGCACATGAAGCTGGAGTTACAGCTAAAGATTGTAGGGGAAATGGTTGGCTATACATTGGAATCAATTCTATAGAAGTTCGGGGCGCTATATCAAATCAGTACTGCAGGTGAGACATGTGCCAAACAATTATAATTAAACACATTTGACAATAAACAGAAATGTTAAAACCCATGCAAAGTATGTGTGTTCTCTTCTACAATGCACTGTGAGGTACAAATGATAAAATAAGAAAGCTTGTGCAAGGACATGCTATGATTGGCCATTAACCAAACGCTCTCGCCTAAACATTATTTACTATTCCTATTGGTACGCAACTCGAACGGCACTGAGTCGGCGACTCGCTCACTTTAGCTCGCTCGGCGGGGCCTCACGTGGCTCAAGGTCGCTTGAGGCGGCACGCCTCCGATCCCGGTCAATAACTATTAATAACCAATAAGACTCCCTAATCGGGAGATAAGCGACCGTCAGGTCACAGTATACACAAAGAGGCCTGTAAGTGGCATTGGTTCCACCCACAAGTTTGTACGACAAACGGTTGATGAGTAAAGCCAAATAAAGTTCCGGTCAATCAGAGGAGGGGGTGGGGAAAAGTTAAACCAATTAAGGTGAAGGACTCTTAATGAAGTTAATTGACACCAGCCACAAGTGTGTACGACAAACAGTTAATGAGTAAAGCAAAATAAAGTTTGGGCCAATCAGAGGAGGGGGCGGGGCTAAGTTAAACAAATTAAGGTGAAGGACTCTTAATCAAGTCAATTGACAGCAGCCACAAGTTAGTAGGACAAACGGTTGATGAGTAAAGCCAAATAAAGATTCGGCCAATCAGAGGAGGGGGCGGGGCAAAGTTAAACCAGTTAAGGTTAAGGACTCTTAATCAAGTCAATTGACACCACCCACAGGTTTGTAGGACAAACGGTTGATGAGTAAAGCCAAATAAAGTTTTGGCCAATGAGGGGAGGGGGCGGGGCAAAGTTAAACCAATGAAGGTGAAGGACTGTTGGAGCAGCAGGAGTCGGTGGTCCCCGGGAATTCCCCGTGAGCAGCCCAGTTGGGGTGTTGATTTGGTCATTTTTGCACTATTTGGCAGCGGTGGCAGGGGGTCCCTGGGGGTCCCTGGGGGTCCGTGGAAGTGCGGGGGTCCTGAAGGTTGTGGTTTGGCAGGCAAGGAGTGTGTATAGAAACTTTCACATGGATAGGGGCAACGATGGCGGAGATGAGTAGGGCAAAAATGTGACGTGACCGACAGACTGACGGACGGACTGACGGACGGACGGACGGACGGACGGACGGACGGACGGACGGACGGACTGACAGACAGACAGCCGGTGGAGGTTTTGATAGTAAATGCGACCTGACGGTAGCTATCATTTATCGGCCAAAACGGCGAGAGAAGCACTTTCGCGTTGGTCGTGGCCTCTGCTCAGCTCCGGTGGGGAAAACGTCCTCGCTTCCAAGCCGGCTGGCAAATGGAAACAGCAGTGTACTGGATTGTCCTTCATCGGTGCGTGTATAGGGCACGGGCTGCCCCCATCCGGGCTATGGGACTGCAACCACAACTACAGCTCCCATTGCCTGTGTGTGAGGACTGTTCACAAAAAGCTTACATTTGGGAAAAGTAAAAAATAGGCTTCATCACTGTCTTCATAATGTTGATCATTATGCTTATTGAAATGCCTGTGGGCATGCAGGTTCAAATCAATTGGTCAACCCATTGAGGAGAAAAATTGGGATCAGACAGAATGGTAGCTTACATTTTTAGTAAGATTATTTCATCACATACAGTAGATGATCTACTGTACCAATAATGATGCAATGCATTGTGAGCTTTTAGATCGGCTGTGCTAATGTTAAAATATTTTTGAATTTATTATTATTGTAATATATTTTGTTTAACTTCTGACAATAATGACATGCCCAAACTGGTATATTCAAATTCTCTTTGATGTACAGTACAAGTAAACTGCATTGTGTTGGTTTTGTCAGAAAGAGACAAGCAAAGGGATTGAGATCAAAAGCATCCATTAAGATGCCCTTACTCTCCTAGGGTGTCCCTCTTACAGCTGCCGTCAAATAGCCAATAGCCAACTCACTCATTATTGATGGTTGGATGGAAGTATCCTTTAGCGTTAGTTCATGCTCTGCTGCTATAGCCCACCAGCTGCCATCTCAAAGCCGACTGATGACTGCTGGTGGAAACCAACAATCACCCATAAGCAGTGGGCCTCTGGCGGCAAATGGCTACGCTTGTAGCTTATTGACAGCCTGGAAACGCTGGTTGCTCTGCCTCCAGTGACAGCTGTCTACAGTTTAGGCGCTTGTGATCAGAGTCAAGTACACGTGAACGCTTGACACAGCATGCTTGAAACGCTCATGGATGTCGAGACAAATGAGTGCAGACAGGAGAATGAATACCTGCAACACCTCTTCTTCCCTTCCTCCTGCTTATCCCCCTCTCCCATTTCACTTAATGGGATTTCTCACTTTTCTGGTTCCCTCTTTCCCCCCATAAGCAATTTGTAAGCATGAGAGGCTTTCAGAGGCATAACAGTAGGCCTATAGACCAGACGCGTGGCCTGTTAACGCTCAAAGAGACGGATTGATATCCCTGTGAATCAGCCACTATTTACCGTCAGTTTGTGGGCTGATTAGTCTGGGGAGCTACCGTAGACGCTTAGCGTGCTGACTGCGTATAGCCGCCACTGGCAGACAGAAAGGAGAGACGTGCTCACGGAAATAAAGGGGAGGGACAGCAGAAAGATGAGAAGAAAGGGAGAGGAGAGGAAGGTGCAGAACTGGAGGCAGGGATGGCATACAGTATTGAAAGGAGTTTAAATGATGATGCGGCAGTCGGGACGGGAGAATTAAGAAGAAGGGGAGAATGGACGGATGAGAGAAGGAGGGAAGGGAGGGATAAGGCGTACTGGGAGTAGAGTGTGAGAGCGAGTGGGACGGAGGAGAAATATTGTCTGGATGGCTGTCAGTTTGACTGTCCCTGATTATCTGTGACTCTCAAATGAGACACACCGTGAGAGGAGCACAGCAAAATAAACACGATGCAGAGAAGGGGGGAAGTTAAGTTATGTATAACCTTCCAAACCGGGGTTCCAAAGGCAGTGGCGGTGGGGTGAGTGCATCAGCCATGTCTGGATCTCAGAGATAGACAGACAAAAAGGCACATTTACACTCACTCATGCTACAGTAATAATGCTACATTATTAGTGTTAAAATAACGTCTTAGAATGCCTTAGAAATTAGAATGATGGTCCCTCTTCTTAGCTTGGTTTACAGCCTGTTCGCTCCGTTCCACATTTTGTATTGTCTCTACGCATCACAGTCTGGAAAGGAGCCTATCTCCAAGGGGAGGTGGGACATAGAACTCGGTGGAGTCCAACCGCGGCTTCTTATTGGTCTTTGGTCATGTCTGTCAAACTCACCAGTGTGTATTGGCTGGCTGATGACACAGCTCAGATTCGTTGGAACAACACCACGTGGCTTTCCAGCCACCGCGGCTTCCGATTGGTCTGTAGTGTGGGGCGGGACAAATACACCAGTCTGTATTGGCTGGCTGATGTCGTAGCTACCTTAACCCTACTCTGATTCGTTGGAACAACATCCAATCAGCAACGACGACGCCTACGTCACAACTTGTCCCTGAAATACGAGTCAAATGAATCCCCCCCAGACTGTAGTGCGGAGAGAGAAAACAAATCGCTGAACGGAGCACAAACAGGCTGGAAACCAGGCTACCTCTTCTAGATTCAGCTGCTGTCTGTCTTTAACCAAGTGGAACTATCCATTGTTCTGATCATCACCATGTGTGTTATCCATGGTGCTGATTATCACCATGTGGAGCTGTCCAGAGTGCTGATAGTCACCATATGGAGCTATCCGTGGTGCTGATAGATACCATGGGGAGCTGTCCATGCCATGATTGCCGTGGTGTTGATGGTCGGAAGAGTGTCTTTTACAGGTCTTTCAGTCCGAGTGTATCAAAAAAGCAACCCGGTTAACCCTACAAGGCCCTCTGTTGCTTTTTGGATACATTGATATTTTATTAAAAAATAAAAAAAAAAGAGTTTAAACAATTTGTTTTCCTGTACTTTTTTTCACCAAAACATCACCATTGGATCCTATTGTTTAGTATTACAATGCCATTGGCCAGGATATTTGCATTTAAATACCCCCCACAGAGGCTGACATTCACACAACTTCAAAATCTCTGGAGTCCAGAGTCTGGACGAACAACATCTCACTTTTTCGCTGTGTTTGCCTGTGTTGCTTATTCCACGAATGCCCGGTGCTTACAATCTGTAGCCTGTTGACTAATGATATAAAACACAATTTCAATTGGTATTATTAAAGGGGAGATACTGTATAATGGACCTAAGTTAAGTTTCCAAACTTTTTGTGGGTAGTTTATATATATTTTTAAAGCTACTGTATGTGAGTGTATAAGCCAGATATAACATAAACACACGCACACACATAAGCACAGGCCAGTCCACGTCAGCCGGATAGATGAGCAGCACAAAGAAAAAGTAGAAATAGAATGAGAGAAAAGTAAAGGGAAAGAGAGACAGTACGGACAATCTGTTCCCTGGGGTGTAGGGATAAGGCTTACTGGGAGTAGAGTGTGAGAAAGAGTGGGACGGAGCAGAAATACTGTCTGGAAGGCTGTCAGTTTGACTGTCCTTGATTATCCGTGACTCTCAAATGAGACAGATCGTGCAGGAGCACAGCAAAATAAACAAGATGCAGAGAAGGGGGCAGTTAACTCACGTATAACCTTCTGAACGGGGGTTCAAAAGGCAGTGTGGGTGGGGGGAGTGCTTCAGCCATGTCTGGATCTCAGAGATAAACAGACAAAAACACTAGAGGTGTAACGATATAGTAACTGAATCGAAAAATCGATTTAAATTTGCAATGTTCTACTATATCGTTTGCAAAAGCAAAATATCGTACCGGTTTGGCGTATCGTTTTAAAATGCGGTAATCGGTATCGAAACGTTTTGCAATGCAAATAATTGATTGTATGGAAACTATATTTGTGCCTTGTATTTGGCAATTTTAAGAGGGAAAATGAAGAAAGGGGGTATAATTACCTTTCCATTCCATATAGCTACTCTTGGTCTATCGATAAATGAGTGTAATCTCTGTGTTCATGTCAAGGTGGGTTTGAACATAATGTGTTGAAATATAATATTAATGTATTTACTAGATAATCACAGCCTTTACTTCCATAATAATAGATTTTGTACACATTTTACACAGTTTTCATTTCTTTGCTAAATAGTTACTATATCGGTTTTAATTCACTGAATCGAATCGTATCTTATCGCCATGAATGAACCAATATCGTCCATGTATCGTATCGTTAACCATGGATCGTGATGCGTATCGCATCGCTGTTAAAATGTATCGTTACACCCCTAAAAAACACACTTGTACGCTCACTCATGCTAGCCACATAGAAACACACATGGAGGGAGGAAAGCGGGGAAAGCAACTGGAAGCAGATCTCAATTAAGATATACCCAGAGTCACCGTTTGTTTGTTTGTGTGTGTGTGTGTGTGTGTGTGTGTGTGTGTGTGTGTGTGTGTGTGTGTGTGTGTGTGTGTGTGTGTGTGTGTGTGTGTGTGTACTGCACGTGCATGCTAGCTGCCTCGATGGATGCCTTCATGCTTCCTCTTTCCCTATTTCCCTCCCTGCCTCATTCCTTGTCAAGAGGGGCCAAAAACACAATAAAATGCACAATTTTTTATGTACCCTGTGACAGCAGGGGAGGAATGGGAGACAGCACCTTCGTCGTGCAACACTTGTGTTAGACAGGGAAGAAAGTAGGGGGTGGCAAACTAGGCTGTATACCTCATTGATTTATATTGGCTGGGAAGGGATGTCACCAGTCTAGAATATAGAGGACCAACGTGGGGTAATAACTGCACAAAGCCTGCACGCAAAGAATATGATACCGACATGGAAAAAGACTAGCAGACATGCAGTACATGACTCATGCATATACCCGCATTTGTAGTGCGCCAAGCAGTATAAGGTACACAAATGCGTAAATTGTATATTCACGCCCCTTTCACTCCAATTCTAAGCGAGGGAGCTTCTGGTTTTCAAGGGCAAATTCGCATTACAAGCCACGCGTGGAGTTCAACTTTGGGGAACTTTGACATGAATGTGTTGACCACTCCGCTGCATTGTGAATATTCAGAGTAAATCCCAAGCCAATATCATCTAGGACTTTATTGTAACTCTAATAAATAAATACATAAATAAATAAATAAATAATAATAAAGTGAGGGAAAGACTGCTTAGATTCTAGAAGAGAAAAGGCAAGTAAAGGGAAAGAGAGACAGTAGAGAAAATCTGTTCTCTGGGGTGTAATGTCCTCCCGCTTTAGCAGGGCCTGCTGTGTGTTTTCCCTTGTTTGTCTGTGTTGTCTTGCAAGTCCCTGGTGGGTGGAGTTAATCAGTGCAGCTAGAAGCACCTGGCCAATGTTCCAGAGGTATTTAAGACCTGGTTCCAGTCTTCCTCTTTCCATTCCCAGTTTCTGTTTGGTTTGCTTTGGTTTGCACGAAGGCGTGGCAGAGGCTATGTTTTGCACCCTGTCCATCCATCCATTGTGTGTGTGTGTGTGTGTGTGTGTGTGTGTGTGTGTGTGTGTGTGTGTGTGTGTGTGTGTGTGTGTGTGTGTGTGTGTGTGTGTGTGTGTGTGTGTGTGTGTGTGTGTGTGTGTGTCAGCAGCACAAACAATCCCAAAACAATAATTGCCAATGGTTTTAATGGTAATTGTGTATTTTCTCTTGACACTACATGCAGGGGAGATTTTGATTTTAAAAGCTCTTACAAATCAAATCATCTCAGCCAAGTCAATACAAACCAAAGCCAATATTATTAAAATTCACATTTGTCTTCTATTAAAAACAAAGCACCAGCTCTCCCCCTTCCTGTGATAGGCACAACACCCCCCAACAGCCCAGATGTCATTGAACCCTTGCAGGTTATTGGTTAATTTATAGTATGCATGCTCAACTCTAAGTCGAGCAGCTACCATCCCTGTTAAAACCTGAAATGGATCTGTGGATCTAACTCCCTTTATCTTGTTTTGCATTGTGATCCAGATTGCAAGTTTGGCCATTCCGGACATATACTTGAGCAATGTATGTATAGTTCTTTTTGTCACAGAATACTTGGGACCGAAAATATAGTACAAACAAGAAGACTTCACCCAGTCGCATAAACTACAACTTTAACAGATCAAAGACACTCATCAGCCTTGGACACCTGGTAACAAGTGCTCTAGTGTTCTGATTGTAAACAGAAAGGACAACCCTCTTCTATACTTCTAGGTGATCTAGGTGTGCTAGGTGTTTGTTAGTGGCTATGGCCCCATGCCTTGAACAGAAGGTAGGAGGAGTCTTGTTTAGTATAGGCTACTTCCCTCCCTCCTTCCCACCCTCTAACTATGACTTCATATCCAGCCCACCTATGGGCATATCTGTGCACCCCCACAGATAGACAAGACAGACAAAGGCACAACTTGAACTTTACAGTATTAGATATCCTCTATATATAGACACAATCTGTATGTGCAGGGGCCTTCAGTTTGCCATGATGTATGAGTACAGTATATAAGACAATAAACACATTTAACCTCGAATATGTTTTGGATTGAAGCTGGAGAGTTTGACTAATCTTTCCTGCAGTTTATAGACACATGATACAGTAGCTAAATGCAGCCTTCACCTTAACACGTGTAATATTCTTTTTTACTAGATATTTTGTATTCTGTAAGAATTCAACCATAAAACAGGGTAATGAGTCCACCAAAGGACTACAGCCTTAGGCAAACATGATGCACATGACTCACCACTCATCCCAAATTGTAGCTCTAAAAATCTCTGATGGGATTTTTGAAAGAAGCTTTCAAGTGGATTTAATGGTGTCTACTTCCGTCAGATTTTTTTCTTTCTTACAGAACAAGGAAGCAACATAATGAGTGAGAGAAATCAGAATAAACATGGAAAATATTTCTCCACAGGTGGTCTTCTCTAGCTGTATAAGACTGTCAACCTGTCCACACAAACACTACACAGTGGGTCAAGACAGAGAGAGAGTGGGAGCTTTACGAAGTATTGGTACAGGCCTTCTGAACTAAGTCTTCCCAGACCATATACCGTTACGATTATGCTTATGTCCTGAAATTCATCAAGTTGCACTTTGCTGGGACTTGATACTCTCTTTGACAGCAGACGCTGTGTGAGAATATAGCTGTAAGTGAAATACATGCTTCACTGATTATGCTGACGGATGTCAAAACGTTTTCTTCATCACAGCAAAAGCAGAGTGACCATTTGGTGTTTGATGCTGGGTATGAAATGTGGATTCAATTGAAATAATGTCCTAAACTCTCTCCTTTAACATTTCCACTCAACTTGGCGGGTTTCAAAACTATAACTGCATTACTGCATTAGCCCTCGACAGCCTGCCGTTGAGCTGACTCCCTCTTCCTCTCTGTATCTCCCACCTCCTGACAAAACTGGTGACAGACTTACTCATCTTTACAGAGACTTCTCATCTTCCCTCACTGTCACCCTTGTTCATGTCACTTTACTTTTATCTATTCTCTCTGTTTGCTTCTCATCAAACCAACATGTAATTTGAATCGAAAGATTGTCATGCACTTTTCCCACGTGTCTCTTAACAGTATGGCCTCTCTGTTACCCATCTGACCCTCCTGTCTCTTCTTCCACAGGGCATCATGTGATGTTTTCCAATTGTTGACTTTCTCTGTAGCTCCGCCTTGAGGTCAATAAATTCTAAGATCACAAGCATCATAAAAGTATTGTGGCAGAGCCCATGGGTGTTACCATCTCACTCTGGCCCCTCCCCACCCCACACAGAAGCCAAGTGCTGGGAAGCAGGCTTATCAGGCAACTCTGTAGTCCTTCTGTTAGCCTACTATTAATTCATATAAGCACTAGTCACAGCATACACAGGCGCGTTTCGGTGTCAATTGTGTGTGGGGGTGTGAGTGAGAGAGTCACAGATTATGTATATTATGACAACAGTGCTGGGTAGGGGAGCGTAAATTTGTCTTCTGTTCATCAATTACTTTGGTTTTTCGTTAAAAAGACATTAAATCAAATTAAACATCATGATTTTGATGGGTTCAGAATGTTGCAGAAATGCCAAACGCAGAGGAACGTAAACAGTTTAACCTTTTGTTGACATTTTGTGGAGCCAAGGGAATGAGTGGTTGGGACATTAGGTCTTAGAAACGTGCTTCCCCAAACCTTTGACTATAATGTGGCCTAATTAACTTATTGCAAAAGCCATAAAATGTTCGGGCCATGGTTGAAAGATCCGGGCCAGCAGCCCAATTACCAGGACCTAGTTGCTGTGCATGCATCATCCAACATCAAGAGCTTGTCTTTGGTCGTTTTTGGTGCTGTGAACAAATGCACTGTGCCCTGATGACCTCTCACATTACACTCCTGTTTCATTATTTCATGTAGTTATCCATTCATTACAGATTTCAAACCTCATATTTGGCATTTTTTACCTGCGGAAGGTAGTTACAATGTGGGCAGTTTGTGAATGAAGACACCCAAATGCAATATTCAAGGGCACCACACACACACACACACGCACGCACGCACGCACGCACGCACGCACACACACACACACACACACACACACACACACACACACACACACACACACACACACACACACACACACACACACACACACACACACACACACACACACACACACACACACACACACACATTTTTAAATGTTATATTATTTTATTATTCTGCTATCAAAATATACTTTAAGTGATGACAGAGCCGCAAACCCATAGACCGTAAAAAAACGTACACGGACAGACGTCCGGACCTTCGGTTGCAATTATAATAAAACCTTGTTGTAGTTTTGTTAGGATAGTTTACTCTAGAACCAACTCTCTCTTCATCTCCATCAATCTTTCGGTTCCCAACCAGTCAGGATTGAAACAGCACTTCTCAGTCACAGGGATACACTGCTCAGGCACTCATGTCCTAATCCCTCTTGGCTGCCTCCCACTCATCCCTCTAGGCTGCCTCCCACTCTTCAGTCCTCATCCCTCTTGACCTATCTTCAGCATTTGACACAGTCAACCACAAGCTTCTCCTAGACGCCCTTTATGACCTTGGTATCACTGTGGGATGGCACTAAAGTGGTTCTCCTCCTACCTGACTGGTGCGGCCACTTGCGAGTTGGAAGGTTGCCGGTTCGAGCCCTGGATGCTCCTGGGTTAGTGTCAAAGTGTCCTTGAGCAAGACACTCAAGTTCTAACTGCTCCCGATGAGCCATGGTTTCCGCCATTGGTGTGTGAATATGGGAATTTAATCAGAATGTGAGGGAGAATGGTGCTAAAGTTAGTTTTCTAGGTCAGAGCAGAGTCTGTCCTGTCTGTTCTGGCAGAGGGACTATAAGCTCCAGCATCACAGTGTATTAGTAGTGTGATGTATAGGATGGTACTGTACATAGGTTGGGTGAGAGTGGCTTTGCAAATAAATATCCTTGGTTGAATCCTAAGCCATTAAAAATATCTATTCTAGAAGTCAGTCTACTCTTTCCCACCCCAGCAAAACTTTTGCTGTTGCTTGAGAAGATTATGCATACACTATAAATCCAGCCTGAACAAATGTATTCCTTGAATTCAGTGGAAGAAATTTGAAGGGGAGCACACTCTCAGCAATTTCTCACCTCATTGCTGAGCACACCAGAATTCAAACCAAAATGATTACCACCAGCGTTTAGAGGGTGGCAGCAAACTGACCATGGTTTACACCGTAGGCCTCTGCCCATGTTTGTATCATGTTTTGTGTATGAGACCTGAATCAGAGGTCTCATACAGTAGTGACCAATGGCAATTTAAATGTAGTTCATAAGGCAGCATCTACACATTGAATGCAATGCAAAACAGACCACAACAATCACATTCTAGAATGGGGGCCTACCGTGAGTCTAGAACACAGACAGACAGACAGACAGACAGACAGACAGACAGACAGACAGACAGACAGACAGGTACAAGTACAACGGATACTCTAACAATGGGAGCAAAAGCATACACGCGGTACTAGTTTTGTGCCATTCTGTGAATGGGAGAGGAGAGTTGGGCGTTGAGTGTTCCTTCATATTTGGCACGGGGGGGCGTTGATCCACATGTGGGGAATGATTAGCCCCACAGTTGGTGGGGCTAACATTTTTGAAAGAGTGCCGTGCCTATATATGTCATTTTTGCTGAACATTGCAACACAACGCTGACATACAGTAGAAGCCAACCAGTGGTGGAAAAAGTACTCACATATTTTACTTAAGTAAAAGTATAAATACTGCAATATAGAAATACTCTGTTGGGGTGCACACACACCAACATACCTATAAGAGTGGAATCCGCATTCTGCCAATGCATGTCAATGAGAATGGAGCGGTTTCATGCCAGAAGATTTCTGCAAAAAACGCTCAATTCTCCTTGAAATGTTGTGAGCTTGTAGATCGGCTATTTTCAAATTGCCAAGGTATGGAATAGGGCTAAAGTGATTAATGTATGTTTTATAATAATTATAATTATATCTGCAAAGTAACTAGTAACTAAAGTTTCCAAATAAATGTAGTGGAGTAAAAGTACAATATTTGGATCTGAGATGTAGTGGAGTAGAAGTAAAAGTATTGGAAATACTCAAGTAACGTACCGGTACAAATACCCCAAAATTGTAATTAAGTATAGTACTTGTAAATGTACTTAGTTACTTTTCACGACTGCCAATAACTAATATGGTCATCAGAATCATCACTATCATGTGCCACGTATACAACAACAGAGATATCAATACTGTACGTCTATCAATACAGTATCAATATGAACTGTATGTCCATGTCCATACACAGACAAATGTGTCCGTGGCAAAGACTTGTCCTTGCCAGTGGCAAATTTTAGACGTTCTGTTTTGTTTTGTTTTTTTATCATAATTACCCAATTACTGAATGTCAGTCTCCAGGTTTTCTTCAGAATATGTATGACACTGATTTACTATATGACACTACAGTATGGCACATTAGGAGTCAACTGGTACAGGGGTTCTCAAATGTTATATTTGCAAGGACCCCCATAACTCTGAGAGTGAGAAAATAGAAAAATAAAATGTCTATGACATCTGACATCATACCCTGTTATGCCCATACATGGAGATCCCTGTCTGTAGAACCAGCACACAGATATGCAGATATGGGCTGTCTTGGCCAAATATGGAATCTGTTAGTGTGGTATGTAGCCGATGTGGCCTCATATATGGGCATTCCCATCTAGTCTACACAGACACGGACACGCTGTGCCGTTTCTCAGAGTAAACTGCGACCTTCGGTCGCAATTAATGTCCGCTCATTTTGTATGTCTGTGTCAAAAATATATTTTTTACAAGAATTTCCATCACAAGCCGACATGGCGAATGCGATGACCCCTGAATAACACACTTGTCTTGTATTTATATGAATAATGCCAACATAGGGCATGATTTTCAAGTCCAAGGGTGTCCACCGTGTGATGAATGAATGAATTAATGTTTTGTTCAAGGTTATACTTACTTAGCTTTAAAAACATCCATCTCCCTGGCAAGTGAACGTAATTCCTTGTTTTTCTTTCAATGACGAGCTTTATCACCTGAGGACACAGGGTTATAGCTGTGTGTCCATGCTCTCTGTGAATGTCAAATGCTCCAAGTCAGGGAATCAATCAAACTTAATTACACGGAACACTCGGTACAGGCTCACAGGGAATCATACATGAAGGTTTATATCGTTGTTGTCGGGTGGAAACCTTGTATGTCCAAAACCGTTAGTTTTGTGTTTATCATTTTAAAAATGATGTAAAATTGTGAAAATAGACGATCTACAAGCACACAATGCCTCGCACCGCGAGTCGTTTTGTGCTTGTAGATCAACTATTTTCACACGTTTTGTGCGACAGTCTTGTATGATTTAGGAGGGCTTTACTTAACTAAAAAAAATTAAAAACTTACACATTTTAAACTTGGAGATACAAGGTTTCTTTCTGTGTGTGTGTGTGTGTGTGTGTGTGTGTGTGTGTGTGTGTGTGTGTGTGTGTGTGTGTGTGTGTGTGTGTGTGAGAGAGAGAGAGAGAGAGAGATAGATTATGTGTAATTCCTAGTTATTATGCACCAAGAAATGATATAGCTACTCATTTATTTATCTATCTGAATAGATTAGCTGAAATATGTTGTTGTCGTGATTTAAAGACCCTAGTGAACACATTTCTATGGTCCAATGATGATGAAAAGCCGTCAGCCTCAAAACATCACGTCCAATGACCAAACCAGGGGCGCAAATTGGGTATGGCAGGGGTATGCAGCTGCCATACCCTGGGTCCAGGGGGGAAAATAAAAGTTACTTTTAAATATAAATCCATGAATGTCTCTTTGTCTATCTGTTCTAGTTATTATGTTGTTAAATTACAGTAAAATAACTGCAAATGAAAAATTTTACAAAATGGTCATTTTAAGGTTTTGTGCCACGTTTACTAACATGCCAAGTTTAGCTGCACTTGAACAACCATGCCATATCCAGCCCAAGAAACGGGGGAAAATAGAATGTACTTCTTAAAATAAATGTATCATGCCTGTTGCTAAGGTATGGCAGCATGACTGGTGTCTTGCGAAGGTGCGCGTGCAAGACACCAGTCATGTTACCATACCTTAGCTTTTTCTGAACTGACGCCACTGAACCAAACAAATGTTTAAGCTTCGGAGCATGACCCGGCGTGGGGACTTTATTCTGTTTGTGGTCAAATCAATTCAGCACACTTTGGTATTGGTACTTTGGTATAATTTTTGCCAAAATTGTGCTGAATACAAAAATACAAAACACTTTGTTACACAGTTCATGTATACAGTTGAGGAAATTCAAACAAATGTTAAAGTATATAACAGTCACAAACGTTGCTCAGTTTACGCCAGGGTGTTTTAACTGGTCACATGCATCATCAAGTTATATTGGCCAAAAGGGGACGTGGCGCCAGAAGCACCACAACACCTTAAAGACAAACTGCCACCTTGGCAGACGTCTGTGCTCTACTGAGCACATTTTCTAGTTGCCAATGAATCAGACTCAGGGGCCTTTGTGGCTAGAGTTCGGAGAGTCTGTCAGAGATAGAGAAACAGTAGGAGCTGGGGGGCTTCGCATGAAAACGAGGAAAAGAAGAAACATAATTTAATCAAGGTATTTTCTTAATGACTTGATGGCTGAAAACGTAGCTCCATTATTGTATTATCGTCTAGACTCTAAGACCACCGGCATTTTAATATAAAATAACCAAAGTATGTTTGGTTAATTGTCCCCTTAGTTAAATGGCCTTGAACGTGGTCATTGTCACTCCCAACCTGTCAATCACAATTCATCAGTGCCGAGCAGTTGGAGCTGCCCAGGTGGCACAAAGTCGGTCTAGGTGTAAAATAGGTTCTAGGTTGTACTTTATTGTTACACAGTGGCGTCACAATTCTGGAGTGGGACTGAGTTACTATTGGGCCTAAGGTGGAGGGGCCTTAATTATTTTATGCTTTAACTATTGAAAATAGCAGATATACAGTGCACACAGTGCACTGCGAGCTTGTAGATCTATTTTTGAAAAGTTATGTGCAAATCTTTGAATATATGTATTTTTTAAGCGAATATTTGTAGATCTACAAGCTCGCAACGGAGCACTCGGTGCCACGCTGTGATCTTGTATATCTGCTATTTTTCAATAGTTGAAGCACAAAATGTGAGTGAATCCTTATACCCTTGTACCTTGGTGCGATACCCTGTTGTTACATCTTTTGTACAGGTACATAAGAGTAAAACTTGTTTTTGTTTGGCAGGAGGAGAGAGGTAGGAGAGAAAGGTATTAGAGCACACTTTTAATTACTGTTAATCTTAGAATCAAATTGAACAAAATGTCTCCGACTTGCCCCAGGATTGAAATGTTCTGCTTGCTTGTCTTCTTCTACATCAATCCAATTTAACTTAATTGTGTAATTGAAAGCCGTGATTGGTGGGGTTGTTGCACCATGTGAACACAACACAGTGACCTGAGGCTCCTCCATCATGTTACGGAGTTGTAATTTGTTGTAATGCAAAAGATAAAGACCAACGAATGACAAATTCAACCAAACTAAAAGCTTCTGCCCTGAAAAATTAAGCCAATGCAGAAGCTCAAACCTGAATTCTATCTAACGGCCACCAAGGGCCGACAGCCCGACACTGGTACAGTTGCAAAAAGAAGTTTGATTGAATGGACATCAATGGTAAAATGAACCTACTTTTAACTTGATTACTGTAATTAACATTTTCCTAATGAGTTGATTAGGAAGTTTAACTCAAGTTTAACAGTATAATAAAAAAAAGATGTCCAAATATGGTCACTTTTGGTTTCAAAGATAATGTCAGGCTTCAGAATGGGACTCCACAAATCAATGGGTGACCTCACATCTAGCAGAAGGTCAGTCTGTTTGCATCATGTGACGCAGTGACTACTGTATACACGCACGTTTACATCCATCATTTTAAAGGCTTGTAATGCATTGAAATCAATTGTAAAATGACCCTACGTCACTCTTGATTTATTACCTCGGTAACCAATTTCTTAAAGAGTTGATGTTCTCAATCATTAGCCATGGACAGACGTCTGGCTAATATTGCAAAGCACTGGGTCGATTCGCGAAAAGAAATAATATATATATCGAACTATTAATTTACAGAATGTCTGTCCGCCATCCGCCGTCTGTCTGCATGCTGACATCACTGATACTAAACAGTGTCGCCAACATGGTAACAATGCCCAACTGACATCAGTGCCCAAATTTGGAGATGACATCACAGACTGGCCTGACACGGAACACACCATATACATACATTTGTTGTTTTCTTTTTATGATGGAAAAAGAAAAAAAAAATCTGAACACTCTTATAACTAATCAATGCCTTAAATCATGAAGACGTAGGATAGGCATTCACAAGCTTTCAGCTTCTTTTGATCACCTGTAACAATGATTATGTGAATGTATGACCTGTATAAATGTATGAGTTGATCAAATAAACTAAACTCAACTAAACTAAACTAAACAGTATGGGCATAAAAGAGTGCCAGCCAGACAGACGGTTACAACGGGTATTGCACAACTGGACATCGATGGTGACTATTCTGCCCAACGGGCACCGGTCTGGGTTCACCAACATTACTTCTGAGACTCCTACTGTACATTCAACCACAATCCCTCATCGCACACCCCCGGGCACAGGATTATATATATATACTGTATTATATAACTTATTAATTTAACAAGTCTATGCTGCCAACCAATTAAGTTGCAGTCACTTGGAAACCAAATGGATAAGACAGATTATAAACTTGGGGTCTGTATGGGATTAAGTGCATAATAAACCAGCTGTGTCTGTTTTTCCACTGTTATAAGCAGGACTGTGGAAGAGTTTATGGGAGTGAAAACTTCAGCTCATCAGCCCACATTATCGTATTTTGTATACATATTTGTATTGTATGTGAGCACAGTTTCCTGTGTTCTTCAGAGGAGCTCCCTCTTGCTTGACTGTCATTTCCTGAATCACAGGCCACACTTAAGCCTTGGGGTCCTCTTGCCTCTTCTCTCATCTAATGTCCACTCACACCAACAGATCCAAACAGTCCCTATCTGCTAGCAAATTAATTCTGCCACTGCTGGATGGATGGCATTAAAACCGTACTGTAGAGTGCAGTGCACTCTGTCACCAAGGGCTTTGCTAGGTCTTGATGAAGATTAAGCGCCAGCCCTTCCAGTTGTTGAACTTATTTCAAAACGAAACTCTCAAACATAAACTTAAATAGAAAAATGTGCAGATCTCTGCCAGGCCTGGTGTCCTACCCACGGTTGTGTCAGTTGCAGGGTGTAGCTGTTGGGACACAAGGAAGCTGCGGGGGGAAATGGAGTTTGTGCGACAGACGGTACAACTGCAGAAATGGGCATGGCCTATATGGGGAGTTGAGTAATGTTTAAACTCTTACACTTACAATAAGTTATCAGGGCTGGTCCTTCCAATAGAATCAAAATTCCCCCAGCATCTGGTTCTGCAGAGGTTTTGGTTTAAAGTTTCACCCCTCATCCACTGTATGTGTATGTACTGTACAAAATCGGACCCGATATAGCAAAGTGGCCCTCTATGAAGACCAAAAGCCATATCTCCCTTTTCCAAAGGGGAATTCCCTTTGTCTGAGCGGTAGAGATTTGGTCTACCATGTGGGAGACTTCTTCAAATCCATGTGGTAACTCATACCCTGTTTCTGATATATTTGTATTTTACTTAGCACAGGTTTTGCATATTCACCTTATTCCTGGCCCTCTCTATGGAGGCTGCCATTGCCTTTTACAGAGGGCGCTACAGAGTTTTTCTCTGTGTGCTGCTTTAAAAACATCTTTTCACTTCCTCCCAAGTAAGGAATGACAGGGAATTGTCTGTTGCCAGATTTTGCCAAAGAAATAAGCCCAACAGAAGCAACTAGGCTCAGTTTTACTACTTAACATTTACATTTACATTAATAGAAGATCAGTAAGCTCACAATGTGTCACATTGCGACACATTGTGAGCTTGTATATTTGCTATTTAAAAATATTGAGAAAAAAACACAAACATTTTGAATATTTTTGAAACATTTTAACAACATAAATCTGTGTGGAGGTCTCTGGCACGACACATATTTTCAGGTGGGGGTCTGCGACTGTGGACAAATATGTTAATCTGGGGTCCTTGATATGAAAGGATTTGGGAACTTCTGGTTTAAACCATATTAGAAAGTAAGGCAGCCCAATAAGCAACTACACAATTTTTTAAAGACACAAATTGCTTATTAAAAGCAGATATGGCAACACAGGTTAATTCAGAGCCCAGACAGAGCCCAGAACGCCAACTACTGACACTTTAATGCAAGGGTTAGGACTTCGCTTGGGGGGGGGGGGGGGGGGGGTGGACTTCGCTCAGGGCCCCGCATTTCTCCCAAACGGCCCTGTTAACGGCTAACCGCTAATGCTAACCGCTACTTCCGCTAATGCTAAAATGCTAATGCTGATGTTAAAACATATTAATGCTAATGCTACAAATGCTAATATTAAAAAATGTTAATGTATACACTTAGCGAGCTGCAGGCACACTTAAAATTTCATAGGAATTTCCTTTTCTAGTTCTACCTAAGAGCCCATTTTACATTTCAGTGCCAATTGCAGTAATTAATCATAGGCGCTACTGGGCATTACCTCTCCCAACCTGGGAAGAGCCCTGTGACAATTATTGTGTGCCTTTCATGTGTACCAACAGATGCCCAGGTCGTATCAGTTTGGATATAAACACTTTCAAAAGGATCATATTGCCAATACCACCATGGTCTTGGGCTATACCTTTAGGAGGGGTGGTAAGAAAACCATGATACTACTGTATCTTGAAGGTGTTACTTGTTATAGCTGGGTGGTACAAAAGAAGTAGTGTTACAAAGATGACAACAGTACGGGTCACTGATTGTGAACTATGGCTTGACACAAAACAGAAAGACTGTCCATGCAGTGAGGCACAGAAACCATTTAACCATACCATGGGTCAAACCAGCCATGGAACTTCGGTACACACTAGTAACACGTAACATGCAGCAAAGATTGCGTACAGTACACTATTATATCATATGACTCATGATATGACTCCTGAGGTGAACAGAACATGCGCTACACACATGCCCCTTTGGCCGCTCTATTCCACATCTACAATACCAGAAATATGAAATGAAGAGAACATGCACACGTATACGCGTACCACGAGGATGACCACTTTGGCCAGCCATTCCACAATACCAACCCTCCATTCTACATACTGCTCGCTGTGGTTGTTGCTATTGTATACTAGCCACGGAGGATATTTGATTTTCCTGTGTGCAGAGACAAATCATTGTCAAGCTGCCTCTTTTCAAGCTCGCCACACTTCTTAATGCAATCGGTGTTGCAGAGTGTGCTGGTGAGCACCTTAATGCTCCATCCACCCACACCGCCTATTTTAAATTGCCTATAAATAGGCAATTTAAAATTATGTCCTGTGGTTATCCACTGGAGCTGTTGTGGTGGATGACTCAAAAGGTAAGCTTGTTTGACATTTAGTTGCTTACATAACAGTCTGTAATCATTTAATCTCACCCTTCACTTCACTATACTTCTGTCTGAAGATACTGTATGCTGTGGACTGATTTAGACTTGGTCGCACATTGTGTCACACATCAAAAATAGCAAGCTCACAATGCGTTGCATTGTGACACATCGTGAGATTGCAGATGTTCTATTTTCACTATCCTGGCATAACACTATTGTGCGACAAAGTATAAAATAACGCTTACAGTAAGTAGTCAATCGAAAATATGAATAATTTAAAAAAGGAATCAATAGAATAATTGCGGATAAAATAAACAAAAATATACCATCAAGGTAAAGGGGTTCCGTGTTCCATGTAGTTCTATAGGCTTATCTCTCCTGGGGGGTTCTTTTAAAGAGCTACCCCGTGCAGAATAGGCCATCTGATTAATTAGGGATATCTGTAGAGTAAACAGACAAGCACACAACAACTCATCTCTGCTCGCAAATTCCCAACTCCTGAACATGTCTCAGCTGTTGTATCCTCCCAAATAGTTGTTAACTAGAAAAGAAAATGTCTAAGACATTTTAAGTGTGCCTGCAGCTCGCTAAGTGTGTGCAACCTTGTATAGCAGTTGGTGTTAGCATTTTCTTAGCACTAACATTATCATTGATTTTTTTCCTTTAAAAATTAGGCATTTGTTAACATTAGCATTTGTTAGCATTAGCATTTTTAGCATTTGTTAGCAATTGTTAACATTTGCATGTGTTAGCATAGCATTAGCATATTTGTTAGCATTAGCATTTGTTAGCATTAGCATTAGCATGTGTTAGCATTAGCATTTGCATAATTAGCATTGCATGATTAGCATAATCCATAAAGCCATAAAAAAAAATTTGAGAAAAAAAATTTGAGAAAAAAATTGAGAAAAAAAAATTTTTGAGAAAAAAAATTTTTGAGAAAAAAATGTTGAGAAAAAAAAATTTTTAGAAAAAAAATTTGAGAAAAAAAAATTTGAGAAAAAAAAAATTTTGAGAAAAAAAAATTGAGAAAAAAAAAATTTTGAGAAAAAAAAATTTTGAGAAAAAAAATGTGAGAAAAAAAAATTTGAGAAAAAAAAATTTTGAGAAAAAAAAAATTTTGAGAAAAAAAAAATTTTGAGAAAAAAAAATTTTTGAGAAAAAAAAATTTGAGAAAAAAAAAAAATTGAGAAAAAAAAAAATTGAGAAAAAAAGAAAAGGTATGACACCAGCCGCAAGTCTGTACGACAAACGGTTCATGAGTTATAGAGGCACTTCCTGTTTGGTGAAGGGCACTTCCTGTTAAAGAGGGGGCGAGGCTTAATCAATTACAGCTCATCCCTATTGGTCGGAAAAAGACCAAAGTTGTGTGAGCATTTTACATTTTAAATGACGTTGCTAGGCAAAAATATGGCAGTTATGTGGCGCCAAAGTTTCTGGTTTTTTTTCGGAGTCCCCCATTCAAAGTCAATGGAGTTTTTGGGCGTTGTTTTTTGCGAATTACATCGCAATCGTAAAGCGGATCGGAAAGAAAAGTAATAGCACACCATTCCCGGCCGAGCCGCACATTTTGATGTATATATTGCGGGGGTGGCGTAAATCGTGCGGCAGTTATTAAGTGCCGAAATTTCCCCCATTCTAAGTCAATGGGGTTTTTGGGCGTCGTTTTTTGCGAATTACGTCGCAATGGTAACGCGGATCGGAAAGAAAAGTAATAGCAACCTATTCCCGGCCGAGCCGCACGTTTTGATGTATATATTGCGTGGGTGGCGTAAATTGTGCGGCAGTTATTACGTGCAGAAATTTGTGGCGAAACTATGGACTTAATTAATTAAGTATGGCGGATTACAATAAGTGTTTTGCCATTGCGTTGCATGGCAGGCACACTTAATTAAGTGTGCCTGCTATGCAATAGCAGAACACTTATTGTAATCCGCCATACTTAAGTCAGTCAGTCAGTCAGTCAGTAAGTAAGTAAGTAATGTTCTTGCAAATTTCTGCTCGTAATAACTGCCGCACAATTTACGCCACCGCCGCAATATATACATCAAAACGTGCGGCTCGGCCGGGAATGGTGTGCTATTACTTTTCTTTCCGATCCGCGTTACCATTGCGACGTAATTCGCAAAAAACGACGCCAAAAAACCCCATTCACTTAGAATGGGGGAAATTTCGGCACGTAATAACTGCCGCACGATTTACGCCACCCCCGCAATATACACATCAAAACGTGCGGCTCGGCCGGGAATGGTGTGCTATTACTTTTCTTTCCGATCCGCGATACGATTGCGATGTAATTCGCAAAAAACGACGCCCAAAAACCCCATTGACTTAGAATGGGGGACTCCGAAAAAAAACCAGAAACTTTGGCGCCACATAACTCCGCCATACTTTTGCCTAGCAACGTGATTTAAACTTTAAAATGCACACACAACTTTGGTCTTTTTCCGGCCAATAGGGATGAGCTGTAATTGATTAAGCCCCGCCCCCTCTGTAACAGGAAGTGCCTCTATAACTCATGAACCGTTTGTCGTACAGACTCGCGGCTGGTGTCATAATTTTTTTTTTTCTCAAAAATTTTTTTTCTCAATTTTTTTTTCTCAAAAATTTTTTTTTCTCAAAAATTTTTTTTTCTCAAATTTTTTTTTTCTCAAATTTTTTTTTTCTCAAATTTTTTTTTCTCAAATTTTTTTTTCTCAAAAATGTTTTTTTCTCAAAAATTTTTTTTTCTCAAATTTTTTTTTTTCTCAAATTTTTTTTTTCTCAAAACATTTTTTTTCTCAAAATTTTTTTTTCTCACTTTTTTTTTCTCAATTTTTTTTTCTCAAATTTTTTTTTTTCCTCAAAAAAATGTTTTTTTCTCAAAAAACTTTTTTTTTTCTTAAAAAACTTTTTTTTTCTCACAAAACTGTCGTTAAAGTGCGACCCGTGATAACGGCCAAAAATGCGCCAAAACGCCACTAATTAGTCGAAATGGCTGACTTCCTGTTTGGTTTCTGATTGGCTGCTGGCCTTGTGACGTGGGTAGAGCTGCGAGGGCCCGGTCATCGCTGCTTGCAGCTTTAATTCATTAATCGTCCATGACCTTAATTGGGGCCTATTTCGCCAAACAGGAAGTGCCCCTCACCAAACAGGAAGTGGCCCATTCATCTCGTGAACCGTTTGTCATACAGACACGCGGGTTGCGTCAAATGACAAGATTAAGAGTCCTTAAACTTAATTGGGGCCTATTTCGCCAAACAGGAAGTGCCCCTCACCAAACAGGAAGTGACCCGTTTTCTCGTGAACCGTTTGTCGTACAGACATGTGGGTGGTGTCATATGAAGAACAATAATGTTAACGTTTATGCAAAAAAATGCTAATGTTAATAACGCTAATGCTAACACCAACCGCTACACAAGGTTGCACAGACTTAGCGAGCTGCAGGCACACTTAAAATTTCTTAGAAATTTTCTTTTCTAGTTAAGTTTACAGCTAATTATGCTAATTACACCTTCTGGTTCCCATTAATAGTTGTAGACAGTAGACGCACAAGCTCAAGTGTATCATTGCCACTTGTCATACAATAACTGAAGTTCCCCCCCATGCACAGAAAAGCAACTCCTTCAAAGTGTCAAACTCCCCCAGGGTTATTCAAGTACACATTCTTCCCAAAGGCCTAACCCCTGGTTATAATACAATTCTAAAATAGCAACAGACATGGAAGATAGCCATAATCAGATGTTACAATGTATTAGATGTGTCACAGGATCCCCTTTTTATTTTGTGTAGAATTTTTATTCTTTGGTTTTGTTCTTTAAACATGTTTAGTCACATTGTGGGGTCGTGTGATCAGTGACATCATCATGGAGATGTACTTGGCTTGCAAAGTACATCTTCATGATGTCACCGATCACATGACCCCACAATCAATCCTCCAGTTCTAGGCAACACAGAAGGGGATTTTTTTTCCTTATTTCCTCTACACAAACAACTTAAAGGACCTACACCATGAATTTTCACTTTTTCTATTTTAAAACCTTTTTTTGGGGTCCCACTGGCACCTTCTATCCTCACAAAGTCCTATTTCTGTACATTGTGTCTTTCTCTGGTTTTGGGAAGACAGAGATGAAAAGCTTTCCACGGGTTCTCAGAACAGTGCTGTTCTGAGAGTTGACGCATGTGACGTCACACGCGTTTCCCGTTTTTTTTTTTCAGAGTCAAATTTTTTTTTTTTTTTTTTTTTCAAATTTTTTTTTTTCAAAAACTGTCAAAAAGTCAAAACCTTTTTTTTCAAAACTTTTTTTCCCTTTTTTTTTCAAAAACTTTTTTTTTCAAAAAAAATTTTTTTCAAAAACTTTTTTTTTCAAAAAACTTTTTTTTTTTTTCAAAAAACTTTTTTTTTTTTCTGGAAAAACCCCACTAGATGCGCCCCTGAGCAAACAGAGGCCGTTTTGGTATTGCAGCTGGAGAGCCTCATTATAGTAGAGCTAGAACAAACAAAAAGAATGGTCAGAGTGTTTGTTGAGGGTTAAAACCTGTCTAAGACTCAATTTTGAGCATATATTTATACAAAAAATATAGTTTTAAAAGCATGGTGTAGGCCCTTTAAGGTATAGGCTATTAATGACATAGTTCAAAGTTGAAAATGAGAGGTATTCCCCTTTAAATATGAATTGGCTTAAGGGTTAGGATCAGATACATTGAATGCAGTACTAAGGTCTAATCTCAGTCAGGTTTAGAGCTACAATGCAAGTATTGCAAAGGACTGACTAAATAAAGACCTTGCTACCAGCTATACGACACTGTTACTTAATTTTGGTCAAATCAAATAATAATGAATCATAAATAATAAGGTTTTAAAATAGTAAACCATACAAAGGACAAAAGGGCTCACATCTTGATTCCTCACCAAAATCAAAGTCATATATCCACGTATATAAAACCATGTTGAAACACACGCAGCACAATTAAACATGTTCACCAATTCAAATGAGTTCATTGGCAGAAAATTAAGAATTTGAGAAAAAGAACAGCCATTCCTAAAAGCAACTCCAATCCTTATTTTCCCTTCAGTTCAGCTCAGTCATTAAAAAAATGATATTCAAGACAAATAACATATAGTCACTGTCGGGCAGAAACCTCGTATCTCCAAGTTTCAAATTTGTACGTTTTTTGGTAAAGTAAAGCCTGCTGGTTCATCAGACAAGGCCGTCACACAAAAGTAGTGAAAACAGCAGATCTACAAGCACACAGCGCCTCGCGGTGCGAGATGTTGTGTGCTTGTAGATCGTCTGTTTTCACTAGTTTAGTTCATTTTTCTAAATGATAAAAACGGTTTTGGACATACAAGGTTTCCACCCGACAACGACGATATACTGGCTACCAGTCATAAGTCTGTAATCACACAAGTCTGATTTGCCACTCCGTTTGACAGCTGTCTGTAGACTCAGTAGTGTCCACGGGATGCAAAGGCAATATTCTGTGAATCCATAAAGCCAAGAGTAAATGATCCAAAGCAATGTGAAGATACTACACCAGAGTTAATGACCACACTATAAATCCATTAATTTGATGGACTCTAGCCTTTTGGTCTGTCAGGACGGTATCGCCACAACCCGTAGCAGTGTACAATCTTAGATTTGTCATCATAAAAGGTGGATGAGGATCGTAAGTGGGGGTGCGTTTGACAAGCTGGTGTGTCCATCGTGGCCTAATGGCCATTTGAAAGGCTATGATGTGTCAATCATGTCCTGACTGACACATGGTACACAATTTCTAATCATTCAAATGCATGTCAGGGAGTGCGTTGCGTGCGCGCGCAAGAGAGAGAGCATGCGCACGCGTACACAAACACGTGTTGACTGTACCGTTGTTTCCTGTTGAGATTGGCACATTTCCTGGGGCAAGCTGCCCAGATCACACACGTCACACAGGTCTTCTTATTTTTTTCACTCTCAAAAAGCATTTGAAGTTGTAGTGCATTTGAAACTACATTGTAGATGGGGTGATCACTGCTTGCCTCCTGTATTTTTATTTGTGTTTATTTTCTGTTTATTTCGTTGCTGAGTGAGATCAGCAGACAAAGTGAAGTGAGTGAGATGAAAAAACCTGGGTGAAATGTGCCAATCTCAACAGGAAACATCGTTACATGCATAGTCTGGCCATTGTTTACTGTTTGACTATTTGTATAATGAAAGTCTTAGGCCGCATTCTCAGCCTTAATTCAGTAGACTGGGGGGGGGGGGTGAAGTGCATGTTTGGGGCTTTGCAACTTGTTCAACCATAAACACATATTTACTGAGTGCCGCCCTGTGGAGCGTGTCGCCATTACTGCGGGTTCAACCCTACGTACAACCAGGGAAACCAATAGGAAACACACCTGGCTTCCCGAGGCTGCATGCTAACATTAGGAGGAGTAGCTAACTAAAAGTTTCCATTACCTACTGTGCTGTTCTTTGTTAACTAAGCTTAATCTGTCAACATGGGTGTGCCCACTACATGGCCTAGCGGTCCAGGTGCATACCACCACAGGCTCTAATGTGTGACAGGGGTTCAAGTCCTGTTCCTGATGACCTTGCTAAGCGTCTCTCCCCATCTCTCTCTCCCCCTTTCCTGTCAATCTTCACCTGAACTATCAATAAAGGCAGAAAAGCAAAGATCGATCTGTCAACGTCTCTGGTGAGAAAATGCACGTTGGAGCTGCTAGCTGAAGGTGTTTTTGGGGGCTGTGGATGAAATACTGTAGATGTGCCTGCTGAGGTTTACTGCTGTCAAGAGACACCAAACAGAGCTTGTATAAGACAAGAAAAGTTAAGAGTGTAGGGGAAAGAATAGAGAACACAAGACAGCAATGTTAAATCTGTGTGCATCTAGCTAGCCAATAATGGATCAAAGCCAAATAACTTGTTAACTTCTTATGACCAGTCATGTGGGAGTCATTGCTCCGGTGAAAAAAGCATGTTCTTTGGATATAATTTACAATCAGTCGTTTCCAATTGTTAACTGGGCAGTAATGTGTTGTCCAACCACTGATTAATTGTTTATTAGGATCTGTTTAGCTATTGGGCTAATCTCCCAAGACTCCATAGCATAAAATCATCAACATTCCATAAATAACAGAAAAAGTAAAAGTACAGAAAACAACATATTCACACATACACATTGACATAATACACAGCATAGCATTGTAAATATTGCTTTGGAAGCCAATGGTTCCCCAGCCATGTGGCCCATAGGTCTAGAACCAACCTCCTGTTTCTGTAGTGTGAGACAGAATGACGCACAAATACACCCCACTGGAAATGACACTTGATGATGAGAGCCAAGCAGCAAAGACTATAAAAATGGTACCCAAGTGTAAAGAGAGTTCCATTTTTGCTTCCCCCACATGCTGTAGCTCAAATCATCTAAGAATGAAAATAAAAGCGGACTTGTAATTTCTCGGAAGACAGAACAGAATTACATGCATGCACACATTTGTTGATTTGTGCTCGCCTAGTTTCCAGGAGGGAGATGTGCTTGGGCACCTGCAGTGTGCCAGCTGGAGATTAAACGCTGTTGGCTTTTTTTAGACTCTTATTATGATCCAATGATGAGTTTTCAGGGCCTGCTTTCAAGTGGCTGAATCCATAGGCTGTACACTGTAAACACACTGTTTTCATGCCAGGCGATTATCCCAAGGAATATATTAATTTCATTATTTAATGAATTTAATTACTTGAAAATTTCCTGCAATGAATTGCTTTTACAGCCAAGGAATTGGTAAATAATGGTGCACAACAAACACTTCTATTGCAAAAAACACATCAATGAACAGTTTTTGAAACGTTTCTTTCAGCAATGATCAAATCCAAAATAGTTCTACCAGGCTAGACTATGAGGAAGGAGGAAAAAATTTTAGTTGTAATTAGGCTTGTCACGATACTGGATTTCGAACTTCGATATGATATTTTAAAAAATGTCGATACTCGATACCAGTTTCGATACCATGCAACCACAGCGATTTTAGTCCAAAATTTTTATTTTTATTTAAAGAAAAATACAGAACTTCTTGAGGAAGATGGTAGTGCACTTTTTAAAGGCCTGCCTTTGATGTTTTCACATTCTAAGTACAAATGGGCCTAGGAATAAGCCAAAGAGTAGGAAGGATACACATGAAAGTAACATTGGTGTAAACCAACTATGGAAATACTAATACTATGTAAAAAAAAAATAATAATAATATTGAAAATCGATACTATATTCAAAATCGATACTTAATAATGAGATTAAATGGTTCATTATCTATCTACAAATGTACAAATCCTGTGTCTGTACAGTATGTGTTTCTATTTGTATTTACAGTATGTCTGTCCTGGTGATAACACAGGCATATTTTTTTTTAAATATTTTTTATCCCACGGTTTTGTAGTCTCGCGTAGCCAGACAACTATTCCACAATCTCTGAATGCTATATAGAGTCTGGAACAGCAGCTCCCTAACGGCGAGTATCGGAAACGGGCATTACCGTTCAAAAATATATATTTTAAAATGTCATTTCTGCTAAGCAGCAAGCTAAACATGCTTATATGATTTTTATTTATAAAATGATAAATATGTGCGATGTGAGACTGAAGCGGAAGTGACGTGGGGGCTTCACTTCCGCTTCATCTCGCACTCATCGTTTCTATTTCCGTCTGCCAGACTGTATGCTGGGAGCATTTGACCAAATCGCGGAGGCAACAGTCTGGCCACGCGAGACTAACGGTTTTGCAACCCATTTTTCTCACCCGGTGACTACCTAACCTGTAGTCCTGGTTTCCGCTCTCCCCCTGCCGCGCCAGGGGACAACATTGGGGAGCACCTGGCTGGCTAGGGGGAGGTAGTATAGAAACCAGGACTACTGCATGTTTTTGTGTGAGGGCCTATGCCCAAGGAGACACGGGGAGAACATGCAAACTCACCACAGAAAGGCCCTATCGCCAACCCCACCTAATAACACGGGCATATGATTTTCATACTGTACTTTAGGTGTGTCCAGAGACATGGTCATGCCAATATGAAAGCATGATAGACATTATTGACGCACCTAAACTCTAACACACCCATTATTAATTTGTTGTTGCTTACATCACTGTGTACTATAGAATTGATGATTATGCATTCTGCCATGTTTTTACCCTGCTGTAGTTTTTAACCTGAAGTGGAAAAGAAACTGCTAAATCAACCTATGGTTTCATGGCCCAAAATTAAGCTTTATTACATAACATGTACAGTATTTGGAGAAGAAGTGGACACACATTGTAAGCTTCCCGGGCGAAATGACAGTGGCACCTTATAGCAGACACTAAACAAAAGACAGAACAGTTAACACATGTCCCAAGGGCATAACGGAACATACCGTTGGTGCCTATTGAGATTGGCACATTTCCTGGGGAAAGCTGCCCAGATCACTCATGTCACTCATACTACTGTGATTTTCCACTGTCCGCTACTAAGGGGCAGTAGCGATTTGCTGCCTTGTTACTGTCTTGTATTCCAAATGGTCAATGGTAAGTAGCCTACATACTTTCTGTTAATGTTTATGCTATATGTATGCCTCTGTTTTCCTAAATGTGTGAAGATAGTAGACTGCGTGAAGTGAGTGAGATGAAAAAAAAGGGCTCAATAGGCACCAACGGTACATGATATGCAAATGCATGATAACCATAAGGCTAAGCTCATCGCTGGACTAAACAAATCTACTTTTAATGACGTCAAGTGTCAAGAAAAGTATGATGTATGCATGCAAATGTGAGGCATACCTTCTGGATTTTAATGGCAAGCTGAATAATGAGTGTAGGGTGGGTGGTGACTGATTTAGCAGTCACATCTGGTCTAGTCAAATTAATTAAACTCTGAGCTACTGTAGGTGTGACTAGATCCATGGAATGAGTTGTGACAAGTCAAAAAATGCTTGATTGTCACATGATTTGCATAGATTTGCATAGACCTCAGATTGTTCCAGTGCAAATGTTTAATTGATTCAGATGTGATTCAGACCAGGGAAACTAAAGATAACATTTTTAGAATGCTATATCCCACCAGTTACTATACATAACAGTTATTTTTCTAAACAAATCATATACATGTAGCATTATACAATCACAAAGACATTACAAGATGATAAACAAGAGAAAACAAAAAGCAGGAGTGTCATATCGTTTCTAAAATATGTATGCAGCTTGCTATCAAGCTATAATGTGTCAACCCAGAATGTGGCACATTCGTTAATATGCCATGCAGGATGATGTATTCTGTTTTTGGTTCAGGCTTGAAAATAATGCTATAACCTATTATTAGCCTCCATGTTGTAAACTAGTGCTGATTAATAAACATGAAGCGTTTGCCAGTACCTAGGGTTTACTTTACCAAAGCACTGCTTTGTCGAGACATCAAGTGCTGAGCTGCTTTGTTTTCAGTGTTAGAGTAAACAGTCTTCCCCGTGGCCACATAGCGAGGGAGATGGCCTATTTTTTTCTTTTCCCCCCCTTTGGTTGTTATTATGCTAATTCTGAATTGCCCGTGTACTGTAAGCCCTATTAGTGCTGCCCCCACTGGCTGGAAGGTGTAGACAACTACATCTCCTCTGATACAAGTGACGTATCCAGCTGCGTCTTGATCCCCTTGACAGTGAGGTTTTTCCCCAGGAGGACATAATGCAAAATTGCAAATGGAGGAACATGCCATCCCTCCTAGTTCTGCTCCCAGCTTAACGCTTTATGGTCAAGTGTAGGAGTCTCTCCCACTCTACCATGCTTCCCTCCCAAGAACACAGCCTATTGACTTCATTGGAATACCCAGCAAGCTGGAGGCACCATGGAGGAATGGCAGTAATAGGATGGACTGATAATGTTTGCTATAATTCCAAGGCCTAATACTGTAGGTTGGCATTTCATCCTTGGTAATGTGCGTGCAAAGTGTTGTTGTTCAAACCAGGCCACTCCAGGCAGCAAACTTTGGAAGCCAATCTTATCCATAAGGAATATGAAAAATCTGACAGATATGCCTTGAACACATGACTATAGAGATAATGTGTGACGATTTGCGTGATGTTTATGGACAAAATCCAGGAGAAATTAAAAATAAATTTGTTTTTCAAAAATTGGCCTCCTGGTGGCACTATACTGTAACAAGCCAATGTGAAAAATTGGCTTGGGGCAGAGGTTCCGATCTGGCATCCAGGGAGTGTGTGTGTGCACAGTTTCACGCCGATCGGTCCAACGGTGCTGGAGATTAGCTGTCCTCGGACCAAACAAACGACAGACGGATACACTCACACACGGCTTGGATGGACAGGGGAGGAACAAAACAGTCTCGACCACGCCTTCGGGCCTGGCGGAGACAATGAATGAATGATCCTCTCACGATGGATCATTGCATGGAGAAAGATGCACAGCCAAAATAGGTCGTTTTTCTCCTTATTTCCGTACTTCAGCTCATTATCCGTATTTGTCGCTCTGCGGCTCACAGATCCAGACTCAGAGGCAAGTCTATCCTGTCAGGCTTTTTGATGAGTTGTCTGCTGATGGAACTGAAGGCCCCATTTCCATGGTGACATCGGTCCAAGCAAAAACAGGTTCTTTGTGTGCGTTTCTTATGTGTGTGCCATAATCTCTCTCTCTCTCTCTCTCTCTCTCTCTCTCTCTCTCTCTCTCTCTCACACACACACACACACACACACACACACACACACACACACACGCACACACACAAACACACACACATACAGTATGAGGGCATTTTTAATTGCCTCTAATAACCAGCTTGTACACGCTTCCCTTGTTAGTTGGTGTCTCCTGGTGTGCAGGGAGCTGTTTAATGATCGTGGAGGCTGAACACTGAGGTGAACATGCAGGCAACTGTACACACAGGCATGAACACAATGCATGTGTGTACTCTGTGTGTGTGTGTGTGTGTGTGTGTGTGTGTGTGTGTGTGTGTGTGTGTGTGTGTGTGTGTGTGCGTGCGTGCGTGCGTGCGTGTGTGCGTGTGTCAGATCAATGTTTCATTGGAGTCACGACAACAACAGAGAATAGCATGTGTGTGGGTGTGCCAGGTGGGTGGTCGGGGCTATATCAGAGAAAAATGAAGACACGGAATGTGTGCATTAATGTTGGAAAACAACAGACAAACAGAACAAATTGTGTGTCCCAGTCTTGTGGCTGATCTACAGTATCCCTGTGCTGTTTAATGATTTTCCACAACGCTATCTGTTTGGATGGATTCCTTTCCTGAAACTGGGAGTGACGATAATTTATCTCTGTGATCGCCGCTCGTGCCGAAGTGTATGCATACAGCCGTGCTGGAACACTCTGGGTTTCTGGAAGCTGCCAATGCGGCTGCAACTTGCCAATAACTGCCCTGTCAATCCTTTGAATTATGAAACTAATGCAACAAATTGAAATACAATCTCAAATACACAAACTCACAATGAGTGCCTAATGCCGACATGCCTTCTTGGTAAGATCATTGTTGTTATGGTTTTGCACATTGGAGATTTTGATCAACCTAAGATATTGTGTCAAAGAGTTATAACCAGTGGTGTAAAGTAACTAAATACATTTACTTAAGTACTGTACTTAAGTATATTTTTGAGATGTTTGTACTTTACTTGAGTATTTACAATTTCCAATACTTTTACTTTTACTCCACTACATCTCGGATCCAAATATTGTACTTTTACTCCACTACATGTATTTGAAATCTTTAGTTACTAGTTACTTTCTAGATTTTGATTATTATTACAAAACATGCCACCACTTCAGCCCTATACATTTCTGACATTTGATAATAGCCGATCTACTGCTTGTAGATCTGCTATTTTCAAACGATTCTTATACATTTGAAAACATGAAAACAGGACATTCTGCACAATGAGTACTTTCTACTTTTGGTACTCTAAGTACATCTTGATACCAATACTGTTTTACTTTTACTCAAGTACATTTTTGATACAGGACTTCTACTTGTAACAGAATATTTCTACATTGCAGTATTGATACTTTTATTTAAGTAATACATGTGAGTACTTTTTCCACCACTGGTTATAACTTAATGAATTCAAGCATTCTGAGATTAAGACAAAATACTCAAGCAAAAAAAGCCACTTCTATGGGTAAGATCGATAGTCTAAAAAAATTATTGCACCACCTCACTGTATTTCAATTCATAAAGAATCAAACAAACTAGATGTCACTTCAGGCCGCACCACCAATCCCACCCCACTGATAGTGTTGGGGGTTTGTCAGAGTACCCGTCTGTCTGTGTTCCTTTTGTTCCCATAAGAGATCTCTGTATCTGTCTGTCCTTGCACCTTTTATGCCCATACATGGAGATCCCTGAAGTAATTAGTACATGACCATATACCCAGTATATTGGCATGCCTATATGGGCATATCGGTCAGATCGGTGGTACTGGACAAATGCATATCAGAATTACTCGATGGCGGGCACCTATGGTTCCCATATGGAGATCTCTGTATCTGTCTGTCCTTGTACCGTTTATGCCCATACATGGAGATCCCTGAAGTAATTAATACATGACCATACCAGTATATTGTCATGCCTATATACTGCATATGGACATATCGGTCAGATCGGTGGTACTGGACAACTGCATATCTGAATTACTCAATGGCGGGCGGGCACTGCACTCCCTCGAGTCCTTGCCGATGTGCATGCAGAGTCTGAAGTCCGTCAGTCCGATATACATTATGCACATGACTATATACTGTATGGGCATAAATGTCGGATCTGTGGCTCACTATTATACCAAATGTATATATGATTTATATGGTTTGTGTATTTGAGTCCTAGTGACGTGGCTGTGGTCTGCCCACCGGCTGGCGGGCCAGTCTGCCCTCACATTAACTCACTATGGCCCTCATTTTTCAATGGTAGGATTTTACTAAGCAGTGTAAATTTTACCCCAGGATTTGATGTAAGCCAACGTTGAAGTGGTATTTACCAAGGGATCCTACAGCTGATCCCAGCGAATTTGGTCAGAGCGTTGATAAATCTCACGGCGGTTGATAAACCGCCCGCCATTTAAATAACACACCCTTAAATATTCTCGAAATGGCCAGATTTTACGTCATGAATAACCGGAATACGATCAATTAAACAACCAATAAGAAGAGTTTCCCCCGCCTCGCTGCCTCTGTCAGTCATGTTCGCGGCTGACCGCACGCGCCTATGTACTTGCAAGCCCAACTGTGTGGGCACTGTGGAAAGAAACAGCAGTCTTTGCCAGAAGGATTATCATGCATTCCGTGACCGTACAATCTTTGTCAAGTAGTACATGAATGACATCGTTTAATCTCATGCCTATGAAACATTGTGATTCTGGGCTAAAGCTTGTTAAAAACAAGCAATATAAAAAGCCATGCTTGGTTGAATTTGCAGTGAACGTGCTTTGAGTCGCATGTTCCAATAAGCTAGTTCCATGGAACGCCTCAGTTGTCCCATCACTTTAAAGTGTTTGACTCCATCATGATGCTTGAGTACAAATTGCTGTCTATGCTACACTATTATTACTGTTCTACTCACTATGTCTTTCTGGGCACACTATATTTTAAAATCAGCATATTGTTCTGTATTCTGTAGCATGCATATGTGGTTAGTAAACAATAAGGTGTAGATGTGTAACAATTGAACTCCATTAATTTGTAACGAGACGCCTTGTACACATCCACACGATCTAATTTACAGTACATGACATGTAACACTGCTTACACATGAATTAAAGTATTACTTCAGGAGAGAGTCGAGGAGCTCACCTGGGGGTCCCTAACAAAGGCTAAAATACGCTTGATGTCTAAACCCACTGTCCTGTATCGTTACACTTTGATCGATCGGGAAGTCATAAATGGGCACTGCTACATTTCAGTGTTGAGTGTGTGTGTGGGGGGAGGTCACATACTATTACTCTAGTGTGTTTAAAGCCTAATTTATACAGTAATTTAGTTGTGCACTGGTGTCACACACCAAAAACCAGCACATCTACAGGATCACAATGCCTTACAGCGCGCCATGTCGTGAGCTTGTACATCGGCAACTCGCGCCCAACTAAATATAACTCAGGCTTAAAACTCCTTAATACCAGGCATCCTTATACCACTTGAAGCACCCAGGAAAGCACTGATATAATGCCTTATAATGACTAGTAAATCCCAATGACATCCCATTATCAGCTGTTCAGCTCATTGGACAGAGCATTGCTCTAACACCTCTGGGTGCCGGGCTCTTCGATTCCCTTCCCACTGGGGCCATCCCCAACTCAGGATCTATCGCCCTGACTGCACCGCGCGCCACTGTGGTTAATAGCATCTGCCAAGCCACATTAGGTTAATGCCAGTAAATAACGTTAAATAAGAATGCGAAAACAACTTTATTGTTTCTTCGAATGACTGCGATTCTCACCTCTCGTAGCATAAAAGAAAATCACATCAGGGCAATCGACCGTCGGACATCGATTCAATAATTGTTTCTCTCTCTGGAGGTGGAGATGAGGAGGGAGAGGCAGAGGCCTTTGAATCGCTCTCTCCATCGTAGAGCTGTCCAGCCCAGACTCCTCCGCCCTCCCCTGGGCCCCGTAAACACTCTTGGCGACTGCAGGCTGCTTTAGCTCCAGATTGATGCACGTGTGCCTGAGTTTGTGTGTGAGCGTGTGTGTGTGTGTGTGTGTGTGTGTGTGTGTGTGTGTGTGTGTGTGTGTGTGTGTGTGTGTGTGTGTGTGTGTGTCCTCTCGTGAGTTGGACACTTCTATCACAGTTCTGGCACATACAAATCCTGAGTGTTAGTTTAACTCGGACAGAACACAAATGAATCCAAAAGGACCCTCGGGTCCGACTCAGACCTGGATGTGGATATCCAATAGGTTGAGGCGTCTGAATGGAACCGTGAATGGGTTCTGTGTTCAAAGGACACCTACTGTATACAACAAACAAAGCAGTAACTGTGGCTAAAATAACATTATTCACAATGAATACCAATGTCTGATGGGGACAAGAAAGAAAAGAAAGAAAGAAAGAAAGAAAGAAAGAAAGAAAGAAAGAGAGAGAGAGAGAGAGAGAGAGAGAGAGAGAGAGAGAGAGAGAGAGAGAGAGAGAGAGATCACAGCAGTCAATTACAGCCCTGTCCTGCCTGGAGTCTCCAGTGATTATCTGCTGCCCATCTCAGGTCTATCTAAAATGATTCTGCAGGCTGGGTAAATAAAGACATCCCTCAGTACAGGGAGGGATGCACCATGGCTGCAGTGCAGGTTTTGACCACTGGGGGATGCTAATTCAGTGCTCAACCCATGTTATTACTCTCCATCTTCCTGTCCCCTCCCTCCCTCTCTCTCTCTCTGTCTGTCTGTCTTTGTGTCTGTCTGTGTGTGTGCGAGCGCATGTACTATTGATCATGTTAATGTAAACATGTCTCTAAAACTGTCAATATCGGTCAAATACTGGAGCAGATTATTCAGTGGGGTGGGGGTTGTGCACCATTCAGACCTTGATGATGTGAATCTAATGTATCTTGCCCAGTACTGTGGGAGTAGATCATATCTGCACACTTCACCCATCTTTCACTTCACATAGCCTGTGGCAAATACTTAAATAATGTAAATATAAAATGCAAATGTAACAAAATGACATTAGCTGCTAACTTTAGTTTTAGTTTGATTTGATATACAGTACTGTAGTTCAGGTTATTAGTGAGTAGATTATGGGACTGGCCCTCAAACAGCATAGAACAGGGGTCTTCAACGTTTTCAGGCCAAGGACCCCTTTGTTGAGAGAGAGATGAAGCAGGGACCCCCACAACCCTTTCATAGATTCCATATAGTTTAATCGCTTGAAAGCACAATCATCATTGTATTTTGGATTCATGTCAATTTGTGTTTTCAGATATTTAACCACTTGAGCCGTCATTACACAATAAACTTGACCTTTCACTCTGTACATAGTGTGCTCTTTTTTCCCTCTACACCAAAGCTATTTACCAAAAATAGCCGATCTACAAGCTCACACCGCCTCGCAGCGTGAGGCGTTGTGAGCTTGTAGATCTTCTATTTTCTAAGTCAGAATATGGATGCTAGTGATTAATATAAAAAAGGAGGAAAAAAGGTAACTATCACACAAAGATTTGGAGGACCCCCTGTAGTAACTCTGAGGACCCCCTAGGGGTCCCGAACCCCCTGTTGAAGACCCCTGGTATAGAATACAAACTTTGCTCTATTGCAGCCCCTTGTTTTTAAACTTGGTCACTTTCAGCCTCTGAAGTGGACCATTTGACTCAACAGTGTTTCATGCATATGGGAATACTCCCACACAACTCGGATGCCTCTGAAGTCAACCGTATTCAGACCACATCAAGTACAGTTCACCTCTCGTCTGCGTGCTGAGCAAGACTAGAGAAAAACATGATGCATGGCACTCGCCCTTACTGTGCTGTGGTCTGTCTGTGATCCACCATGCCATGGTCCACCTGCATCGCTGCTGGCTTCTCCGGCAGCAGATGAGACACAATGGTGTTTAAGGCACCCAAGAAGTCAAAGAACATGATCCTGATGGTGTTGTTTGGTGTCAAGGTGAGTGTAGGCTCTGTTCAACTAATCCAAAATGCCGCGGCACGACTGGTCTTCAACCAGCCAAAATTCTCATATTTTTCTTCTCCGCTCCCTCCATTGGCTCCCGGTTGCGGCCCACACTGAATACAAAACACTGATCCTGACCTGCAATGCAGCCAAAGGTACGGCTCCTCCATACCTCCAAAACCTGATCAACCCCTACAACCCCACCCGTTCACTCAGATCAGCCAACACAGGGACAAGCTGACAAAACCCTCGCTAAAACCCCCAGGACAAAAATCCACTCGTCCTAGACAATTTGCCCTCCTGGCCCCCGAAATGTGGAATAAACTCCCTGTCACGCTTAGAACTACAGACACACTCCATAGCTTCCGCCGTGGACTGAACTCACCTCTTCAGACTCCACCTAAACCCATAGCACTACTGTAACACTTCCCTTCCCTCGATGACCACACATGAAGCTAGATTTTTAGGTTTTAGAAACGTTTTTTTTTTTACTGATTATGTGCGTGGTCTACCTATGTTATTATTTTTCTAGATTGATATTATATGCATTTGTTGTATTGTTGTTGATGTACTGACGTATTATCTTGCTTATTATGTTGATGTATTACCTCATGCTTATTGTAAGTCACTTTGGATTAAAAGCGTCTGCTAAATGTCTAAACTGTAAACTGTAAACTGTCTTCACCGGCTTCAAATGCTATCAATCCATTCAAAGGGAATTTGTCATGTGTAATAAGAGCCTTGAATGGTGAGAGTAGCTGGCATACTGTCTACCCGGTAGGTGTTTGTCATTATTCTGTGTGTTGATAATGGCTTTTGCTATTTTATCCCAGCTACTGCTATTGAAAACGAAACTTAAGCTCAGTAGGTGTTTTGTCATCATTCTGTGGCCGAAAATGTCACGTTGTTTTAGCGCTGGTTCAAATCTGGGGAGGGGAGAAAAATTATAATAATGACATTATTTAAATGTACTTTTCTCCGTGGCAAATATATGATAAGGTTATATGAATATGGGCATTGTATGGCTCAACAGTTTAAAGTTTGTTACAGTTGCTATGGCAACCATAACAACGTGATTTCTTTTTGTTTATGTTTCTTTAAATTAATTCCCCTCCAATCCACAAAATGCAGCTTCTGGGTGATTCCCCCACGGGATAAATAAAGGAATCTATCAATCAATCAATCAATCAATCAATCAATCAATCAAGTTTATACAACACAGCTTTTTTTTTTTTGTAATCTTTTTCAAACTTGTTAGAATCTTTTTAGACACTTCTCTTAATACATGAAGGAGCATGGTAGTCTACTGGTTGAGACGCTTGACCTGCAATCCTTCTACTTTTCCGCAGGGCAGAGGTTCAATTCCCAGAAGGGGTTGTGAATGGAACATAATTATTTGAGCACATGGTTTCCACATTCGCTTTTTTTTGCTCAAAGGGGCTTTTCTAAATATATGTTATAAATATTGGTCCATAATACGGTTTTATATAGGTTTTACACTAAACAACCACTCGGATATTCATGATTATTCTGTCCAAAGAAATCACAATTTACAATATTATCGCGATAATCCTATCCTAACATCCATTATCCTGGGGCGGAAAATTAAACATGCTAATTTAATTGTTTTATTGGCTATATAGACTATTCTATATCATCCCTAGCCCATTGGTTCTCAAAGTGGGGTCCGGGGACCCCCAGGGGTCCTTCAGGGAGTTCCAGGGGATCCCCAGCTAAATGATAGTTAGGAACCAAATGGACCCTTATGGGTCTGTAACTCAGAGAGTGTAACTCAGCTAGCCTACACTCTCCGAGTTCAATTAATATTGATTTTACAATAATAAATGGGGTCATAGAGATTAAATGGGGGGTCCGTAGCCTAATGGAAAAGCAAACTAGGGGTCCTTGAAATTAAAATGGTTGGGAAAATCGGCTGAAAAAATCTTCTCTTATGGGGGTCCCCGGCATTACATTGACTCAGTTCCACAGATAGGCTACATGTTGTGAAAACAGCAGATCTACAAGCTTGCTTGCAAAGGCATTGCCATTTTTGAGACGCCATTTTATTATTCTGCTCCAGGATTCTGGCTACCCCCCCCCCAAATCACATGTGCGAAGTCCGAATATGCAGGTTTTATTTCGATGCACCATCGTCTGTACGACAACCAGAAGTGCCTCAAATAGCCACTTCCTGGTGTGTTTCAGGCAGTTCCCGGAAGTAACCCTGGAATTTTACCACTCCCCTAGACTAATTTTGCGACGCAGAGTTGAATGGTACCAGACTTAGGTCTGTACGACAACAGGAAGTCCCTCAAATAGCCACTTCCTGGTGTGTTTCAGGCAGTTCCCGGAAGTAACCCTGGAATTTTACCACTTCCCTAGACTAATTTTGGGACGCAGAGTTGAATGGTACCAGTCTTATGTCTTTATAACAACCGGAAGTGCCTCAAATAGCCACTTCCTGGTGTGTTTCAGGCAGTTCCAGGTCAGTAGGTGTTCCGATATATTTTTTATCCAAAACTACACGTAATTTTAGCCCTAAGGTTGAAATTAGTAAGGCGAATATCCTATTGTGATTTTATAGTAATTAAAAGAATGCTAACCCTAGCGTCGCACAGCGAATGTCGCAACGAAACGAAACACATATCAAAGCGTGCGTCTCAATGCGCTCTAAAACATACTAAAAGATGAGCCCATGAAATGCATTGGTTCGTGAATAAAAGCCAACCCTAGTTAGCCTAGGGTTAGCCTTTTAGCCTTAATAACTCAGAGACGATAAGATATCAGAACTCCGTTTTGAGATATGTTGTAGTGCTTTCCGAGACAAACATTTTGATATCTCATATGTCCCTCTATGACATTCTTATCCCTGGGATCTCCAATTTCACAAGGGTCATAGAGTGTATACCCCTTAGAGCCCTTTGGCCAGCAAACCAAAGTTACCAATCAACTCACAGGAGTGTTTGACACACACATCAATGCGTCCGTCTCGGTGAGCAGATCAAGAATCTGTTACCCTTTTGTCTCTACGACCCCTAGAACCAGAGCTAGCCCTTCTAGAAGTGTTAGAAACGGACCGAAATATTTTCAAACAACGGCACCAGCACCAACGGACTTGGCGTCAAAAAGTAAGTCGGAATAAGTGTCCTTTATCCGAAAAAATGTGTAATCGTGTTCATGGCGTGCAAATTTCGTGTCTTTTTCGCAATAGGAAAGGGTTAAAATTGTCGAAGATTCCCGAAACCCATTCCATTGGATCGGGCATACTTCAAATATGAAAGGCATGTCCTGCCTGAAACAGCCAGATTTTATTTGAATATTTTATTGATTTTAAGGCCAAAAGGCCCATTTTGGAGCCATAAGCGACCTTTTTCCTTGACCTTTAGAGTTAGGAGTGTCGTAGAGAGACAAGACCGGGTTCATTGGATTCAGCGTCAAAAAGCGTGTCAGAATAAGTGTCTTTTATCTGGGAAAATGTTTAATTCAGCTTACGCAGTTGAAATAGGGTATTTTTTTAGACCCCGAAATCGTGATTTGACCCCTTCGATCTTAAAAAAGCAAATGAAACTCTAGGTCAGGATTTGAGGGGGGGCCTTCTGCAATGAGACCCTATGTGGAAGCTGGTTCAAATCTGGTGCTGTTGCATTGTTTGAAGGAAGCCAAACCAAAATAGGTTTTAATCTTATGTACCTGTACAGTACATGAGTGGTTCTCAAACCATTTCATGTCAAGAACCCCCAAATTGACACTTATTGGCCCGTCGTCCCTCATTTGAAAAGATATGCCGGAGACACACACAAGAGAAGATTTTTCAGCCGATTTTCCCAACCATTTTAATTTCAAGGACCCCCAGTTTGCCTTTCCATTAGGGTACGGACCCCCCATTTAATCTCTATGACCCCATTTATTATTGTAAAATCAATATTAATTGAACTCGGAGAGTGTAGGCTAGCTGAGTTACACTCTCTGAGTTACAGACCCATAAGGGTCCATTTGGTTCCTAACTATCATTTAGCTGGGGATCCCCTGGAACTCCCTGAAGGACCCCTGGGGGTCCCCGGACCCCACTTTGAGAACCAATGGGCTAGGGATGATATAGAATAGTCTATATAGCCAATAAAACAATTAAATTAGCATGTTTAATGTTCCTCCCCAGGATAATGGATGTTAGGATAGGATTATCGCGATAATATTGTAAATTGTGATTTCTTTGGACAGAATAATCATGAATATCCGAGTGGTTGTTTAGTGTAAAACCTATATAAAACCGTATTATGGACCAATATTTATATAACATATATTTAGAAAAGCCCCTTTGAGCAAAAAAAAGCGAATGTGGAAACCATGTGCTCAAATAATTATGTTCCATTCACAACCCCTTCTGGGAATTGAACCTCTGCCCTGCGGAAAAGTAGAAGGATTGCAGGTCAAGCATCTCAACCAGTAGACTATCATGCTCCTTCATGTATTAAGAGAAGTGTCTAAACAGACTCTAACAAGTTCGAAAAAGATTACAAAAAAAAAAAAAGCTGTGTTGTATAAACTTGTTTGATTGATTGATTGATTGATTGATAGATTCCTTTATTTATCCCGTGGGGGAATCACCCAGAAGCTGCATTTTGTGGATTGGAGGGGAATTAATTTAAAGAAACATAAACAAAAAAAAAAATCACGTTGTTATGGTTGCCATAGCAACTGTAACAAACTTTAAACTGTTGAGCCATACAATGCCCATATTCATATAACCTTATCATATATTTGCCACGGAGAAAAGTACATTTAAATAATGTCATTATTATAATTTTTCTCCCCTCCCCAGATTTGAACCAGCGCTAAAACAACGTGACATTTTCGGCCACAAGAATGATGACAAAACACCTACTGAGCTTAAGTTTCGTTTTCAATAGCAGTAGCTGGGATAAAATAGCAAAAGCCATTATCAACCCACAGAATAATGACAAACACCTACCGGGTAGACAGTATGCCAGCTACTCTCACCATTCAAGGCTCTTATTACACATGACAAATTCCCTTTGAATGGATTGATAGCATTTGAAATGGGTGCTTCCACAGCATAGGCACCTTGCCCAGCCTCAGGGAGAGGTTGAAGCGATCCCTGAATGGGATTCCGCACTGATGTTATCCAGGCCCGCTGCTTTCCTGGTGTTGGTCTTTGCGAGCTGACGCCACACCTGAGGACCAGGGATGGAGGGGCTGCTAGGCCTCTGCTGTGCCCGCGCTCATCAGACACAGCCCGCACATCAGGATGGGCCCTGGCCAGGCCGCCCACCATGACCTGAAGCATCGATTCATGTCATTGGCCTTCTCCCTGGTCCCTGTCATTGCAGCTCTAGCTGAAATGTGCCCAGTAATCTTCCTGAACCCCCCCCCCCCCCACACACACACACACACACACCTCTCTGATGTTGTTCTGCTGAAGGCTGTTACTGAGTTCTGCTCCATAGATGTCTCTAGCTTTGATCATGGCTAGTTTCACCTCCTCGTTCATAGCCATTACCCCCCTCATCCGCAGCCCTAAAGGCACACCTCTTCCTCTTTAATGATCTCCTGGTTCATCCCAGGTTTATATTGTTAGAGAAACAGCGGACCCTTTTGAGGGCACACACACACTCTCACAGAACCTGATATAATAATCCGCTGACATAAGCTGCCAATATCGTCATTATATGCCCTGAAGAAGTCTCTGTAACTCTCTGAACAGTCTGTAACCTCCAACTCAAATTTAAAGTCGCTCAACCGCCTCCGCAGACCACATCAGGCCATTTTGGTGACAGCTGGCTGCCTCCTCGCCACAGGGAGGTAAGCAGGCACTAAACGGACCATAGTGTGATCAGAGCTGTTCAGTGGGAGTAGAGCGACTGATTACATAGTCAGTACATACAGTGTAAAGTCCCTCAACGCATTGCTAACCTTAACCCGATTGGAGTCCCCAGTTAAAGGGATAAGACAGGAGGGATAAGTGTTTGGAGAGAACGACTTTGTGTGCTGATGCTGCAATACCACTAGGGACCCCTATGGACAGTAAAAGTTTGAAAAACTACCCCCACCAGCTCTATATCAGCAGTACAAGTCATTACCTAGAATGACGAGGGAATGTATGGCCGAGGGGTATAGTGTTTTTCCTCCCTTTTCTCCCGAATACACATCCCTCCTTTACCTCCCCTTCTCCTAATTTTAAGTTCTGGGATAATGCCACTCGAAGGGAGAGAATGGAGCACTCTGCAGGAAAGGAAAAAGTCCCACAAGTTTGTAATCCTCTGCAGACTGCTTGTGTCGTCCAACACGTCAGGCACAGACGTGTGTCCAGGTACATCTCCATGCCCTAGGCTAGTCCATTCAAACCTCCCAGTAAAATACCTTGAGAATCCCCCAAGAAAACGTGTTCTCCTCCGCCCCCAGCATGGGCTGTATTTTGATTGTCTAAAGTGCCAGCTTTTATGCCTTAAGTTAAAGCCCTGTCCATACTGTCTCCGACCACCAAACCTTTCGTCGGAGAGTTCCGACTTTTCGGACGTGGAGCTTTCCGAACTCTAATTCGGGGTAACGCTTTTCAGAAGATGCGAGTGATGTCATTTTGTAGTTAATCGGAGACAGTATGGACAGGTCTTTAAGTTAAGGCATAAGAGCTGGTACTTAAGACAATCAAAATAGAGCCCCATGTCTTAAATCCACATTACCGCACTCACTCCTCGCCGCTTCACAACACCGGCGCGTTGTGTAATTAAATAAAATAAAAGTCCTTTCTTTCCCCCAGGCCAGACACACACAGGGGACAAGAAGAATACTGGAAGACGTAAAAACAAGAACTACAGCGCCCGCAAACCAAAGTCAAGCAAAAGTTGAATAACAAATAAATAACGAACGAACTAAATAAATAAATAAATGAATACGATTTCTGGCATGTCTGCTTCCAGGAGCGCTGTACCATAGAAGGAGCCAACACGTCTGTCTTGAGAGACTATAGGGAGAAATAAAAATAAAAAACAATACTGTCCAAGAGTATGATACAAGTGCCATAGAGATTACAGAAATGAAACACCGTTGAAGTTTTCTGCCTGAAAATGTGAAGCTTATCTGTTCCAGATAGAAGTAGTGCTGTTATTTCAGAACCATGGACAGATACATTTAGACTATTTACAGTACATACTGTAAGGGCTGCATGGCGCTGTCCCTGGTACTGAATGGAGCAGAAATGAGATAGACAAGAACACATCACTTCTGTTCAGCCCTGCTCACTTTCCATGGTCGTAAATAGAACTTTTGGCCCCAATTCTATTTTTTTTCCATTGTAGAAAACCACAGAATAGAAATGACAGGTAAGTGAAGTTTCAGTCAACGAGAGAGAGAGAGAGAGAGAGAGAGAGAGAGAGAGAGAGAGAGAGAGAGAGAGAGAGAGAGAGAGAGAGAGAGCTACTGTAGGAGAGGGAGATATGGGCTGGGGCGGCACCTGTCAGCAGGGAGTGTTGGGTGGGAGGAATAGGACGGACGCTCTAAGTCCTCCCGGTGGGGGTTCCTCACAGTCACTGGCAGGTGAGTCAGTAGGATACAACAGCAGTGAACACACAGAAAGGTGTGTGGGGAGGAATTAATTGACATAAGAACAAAATTGGGGAGAAAAGGCACTAAAAATCCATGCATTGCTAGGTACTCCGCCAATGCCATTGACCAAAGTGCTGGCATTACAGGCGGAATTGATCTCCGAGCGCTGCACAGTGGCTTCTCACTGCACCTTAGGATGGGTTAAAAGGATACATTTCCTCAAGGGGGAAATCAAGTCAAATCTAATCTACAATTTAAAAATGTGGCATTTAGCAGACAGAGCGACATGCAGTAATAAGGTGAACATACCAGTATACAAGCAATGAAATGATCACTTATTGCGACCGTCAGGTCGCATTACTATCAAAACCTCGACCAGCTGTCCGTCTGTCAGTCAGTCAGTCTGTCAGTCCGTCAGTCAATCTGTCACACGTCACACTTTTGCCCTGCTCCTATCTCCGCAACCGTTGCCCCGATCCATGCCAAATTTTGCACACACCCTCCTTGCCTGCCAAACCACAACCTCCCATCAATTCTCACATGGCCCTCTTCTAGTGCCACCATGAGGCCGATTCTTGCAAAACACATTTTTGGACACTGCTCCTACAATTTTTGCCCTGAAATCACGCAAATCGGCACACAGTATGTCTACATTCATCTCATCAACATGGATCTGTCCCATTTAGCGCCACCTTCAGGCCAATTTTTTTTTTTTTTTTTTTTTAAAGATTTGTTTTTGGGCTTTTTTGCCTTTATTGGATAGGACAGTAGACTGATAGGAAATGGGGGAGAGACAGGGAGTGACATGCGGCAAAGGTCGCTCGGATCGGGAATCGAACCGGCGACGCCGACAGGCATTGATGCCGAAATGGCAATGCCTATATGGTATGCGCCTGGTCCACTAGGCCACCAGGCGCCCCAGGCCGATTTTTTTTAAACACATTTTTGGACACTACTCCTACAAATTTTGCCCTAAAATCACACAAATCGGTACACACTTGCTCTACACTCATGTCATCAACATGGATCTGTCCCATTTAGCGCCACCTTCAGGCCGATTTTTTTAAACACATTTTTGGACACTACTCAGATTTTAATTCTAAATTTTTATCCCACGATTTTTGTAACCCATTTTTTTCACCAGGTGCCAATTGCCTAAGCTGTGATCCTGGGCTCTACTCTCCCTCTGCCAACCTGGGGAGGGCCCCAAACTGAGCTCATGCTTCCTTCAATGCATGAGGAGTGAGCAGGCCGCTTCTTATCACCTGACAGGGGGAGCTTCCCCGGTTGGACGTAGCGCGTGGAAGGAACACGTTATTCCAACCAGTTCCATTCCCCTCCATCAGGCGCCCCGGCTGGCCAGGGGGAGGCTTTATAGAGACCAGGATTACTGCATGTTTTTGTGAGGGTATCTACCCTAGGAGACACGGGGAGAACATGCAAACTCCACACAGAAAGGCCCTTTTGCCAACCCCACCTAGGGTGTGGGCACTGATGACGCGGAGGAGGGAACACGCCCCCAGCACCCACAGTGTCCCCCGGCGGGAATCGAACCAAGGACCTTCTAGCTGTGAGGCGACAGCACTACTGACTGCGCCACCGTGCCCCCGACACTACTCAGATTTTGCCCTAAAATCACACAAATCACTACACAGTATGTCTACACTCATGTCATCAACATGGATCTGTCCCATATAGCGCTACCATCAGGCCGATTTTTTCAAACACATTTTTGGACACTGTTCCTACAGATTTTGCCCTAAAATCACACAAATCGGTACACAGCTACACTCATGTCATCAACATGGATCTGTCCCATATAGCGCCACCATCAGGCCGATTTTTTCAAACACATTTTTGGACACTGCTCCTACACATTCTGGCCTAAAATCATGCTGCGACCTGGCGGTCGCTTATCTGCCGATTAGGGAGTCTTACTGGTATGGTCAGTGTCTTTATTTCCACACACTGCACGCTCCTGCACTCATCTGTATTGCGTGATTTATGCTTTTTTGCACGCTCCTGCTGAAAATAACCAATCTACATCCCTACATTAAGTAGTTCTGCTATTGTCCGTGCACAGTGCACAACTAAGTATAATCAGGCATAATGTGCTGTAGCATATTTAAATATATTTTAATAATGTTATATTTACATATTAAACACAGCGAGTACTGAATAATCATTGTCAGTGGGTAAAGAAACAACTGGCACCAGGGGGCTTGTGTATCATTGCGACCGCCAGGTCGCAGTTCCTATCAAAACCTCCACCGGCTGTCTGTCCGTCAGTCAGTGACTGACGGACAGTCACTCCGTCAAGCCGTCAGTCTGTCCATCACACGTCACGTCACACTTTTGCCCTACTCATATCTCCGCAACCGTTGCCCCTATCCATGGCAAACTTTGCACACACACTCCTTGCCTGCCAAACCACAACCTCCACCCCTCAATTCTCACATGGCCCTCATCTAGCGCCACCATGAGGCTGATTCTTGCAAAAGACGTTTTTGGACACAGCTCCTCCAATTTTTGCCCTAAAATCACACAAATCGGTACACAGTATGTCTAGACTCATGTCATCAGCATGGATCTGTCTCATTTAGCACCACCTTCGGGACAACTTTTTAAAACACATTTTTGGACACTGCTCCTACAGATTTTTCCCTAAAATCACGCAAAGCGGTACACAGTATGTCTACAGTCATGTCATCAACATGGATCTGTCCCATTTAGCGCCACCATCAGGCCGATTTTTACATGCGATCTGGCGGTCGCTTATCTCCCGATTAGGGAGTCTTACTGGTGGTAGTCTGTATCACCATGTCTGTATACTGTAAGATTGACCTATCAAAGGGATCCATTTGGTTACATGTGTATACACTGTAAGAGTTACATTTACACTGATGATTTTAGTGTGTGTAGGCTACTGTGTGTTTGGAAATAAAAATCAAACACCCTCAAAGATAGCCACTACCGGGAGTGAACAGCAATACCCAGCAGAGAGTAAGGGGAACAGGGAGAGCAGGGTGAGAAAGAGCAAGAAAGGAGAAAAGAGACACAGACTGACGATGGGGCTTCGTTGAGCACGAGAGGGAATTGAAAAATGCAGACGGCCAGATACTCCCTTCGGCTGTCACACCTCTCTCCCCCATTATGAAAGCTTCCTTTATAATTTTATTCTCTACACAGTTCTCATAACTTTTTTTTCTCTAAATCTTCCCATGCGCTTGCTTTATCTTCCTTTCAGTTCAGCTTCCCAGCGTATATTTTTACTAAATTCTCTGCTGCCTCCTGCTCTCTGTATCTTTATCGGCTCTACCCTCTCGCTCCTTTCCCCCCACCTTCCTATCGCTCCCATCCAAACTACAGTACATGCAGCAATGAATTTTCTCCCTGACAATGAGCTCTCTCGCCAACCCCCGGGAGCAACGGTGATCCTCAGCCACATGGAAGGCACATCGCCTTTCTTATATCTTATTTCCACCCACTGCCCTCTCATTGTGACACCCTGGAGCGAGCTGGCAAAGCAGACCTCCACTCTAATTTAATTCTTGCTAAAGTCTGTGTTGGGGGCGCACCGGTATAACCGTTATAGGAACAGGCACCAAATTCTGTGCCCTGAGTACTTTAACTATTGAAAAATAGCAGATATACAAGCTCTGCGAGATCTGCTATTTTTGAAAATCATGAAGATTTGTGCATTTTTTTTGTTGAAAAACCTATGTTTCTATGTCAGTGGTACTCAAACCTTTCATGTGAAGGACCCCCAAAATGATATGTATTTGGCCACAGACCCCCATCTCAAAATATTTAGTTCCAGGGACCCCCCAGACACAAAATGTGAGTTATAAAGCTTGCATATCTGCTATTTTTCAATAGCTAAAGTATAAAATAATCTCAGGCCCCTCCACCTTGGGCCCTAGTAACTCAGTCCCACAGATATTCCTAATCTTTGTTTTTGTTTATGGTACAATGTTAACATAATCACAAAAGTGAGATTTTCATTGTAGACTGCGTTTGAGAAGTGAGCTCAACCCAAATAATACAAATATTATATTTATTTATTTCATACCAGGGAGTGTAAAAGATTGTACACACACACACACACACACACACACACACACACACACACACACACACACACACACAACTCTCAAATGAACACAAGTAAACTCCTAATTATTGGTAAATCAACAGTTAATAGCACTACAGAAGTTGCTGTGTAATGATAGCTCCCAAAACAAATACACTGCACATCCATAATTAAATCGGTGACAGCTCAAATCTCTCTTCTAATGGATGAATAAAAGGTAACACACTGTTCTTCAAAGTAACCATTGTTTTCCAAGAGCAGAGACTTTGGGCCATATTTAAACAACATATAGCAGATCATTTAAGGTGCATATGGGGTGTGTCCAACTCCTCAACTCCAGCCTTCTGCTACTGGCATCACTACAACAGAGCAGTATAATAATGTCAGGACACAGGGAAACAAAAGTTAGTTGTCATTTGTACACCTGCTGCCCCCGTTGTCTACATGAAATTATCTCCTGCCTACTTACAGTAGCACCCATGATCTTACTGTAAAATTAGGTGTGGTCTGTTGTAGTCTTGGAGGATTAGCCTCGATACGTGGGCTGCAGTGGCATTGCCGCTGAGATTTCTTCTGAGGCATAACCTCCGGCGCCATCTTTGCCTCCAGTTACCCATACTTGTGCACCTCAAATTCTGAGCTGGGCTGACTTCCGGCCAAAAGAAATAATGGTTTCAGCCCAGAAGTTCTTCTCGCCCCCCTAGTGGCAAAAAAAAAAAAAAACTTCTGGGAACTCAGATTAGGTCTAGTGCAATCAGGGCGCACTGCTATCTTAAACACAGACTTTGTGCTCTGCACGAAGGCCAGCTTCAAAAATTTGCCAGCGCATTTTAATTTTGCAAGTACATTACACTGAGAACAGATTATATACTATATTCAGTATGCAACTCGTATGGTGCTGAGTCGGCAGTAGCGGCCTTAAGCTCAGAGAAGTGTGCCCGAGTGAGCCAGCTGAGCAAGTGCCTGCATCGAGAGGCTTGCACCTTTTTTATTTTAGTGTTGGCTATTCAAAAATAACAGATATACAAGGTTGTACATTGTCTTTTTATTTTTTTGCGACCGAAGGTCGCAGTTTACCATCAGAAATGAAATGTCACAGCATGTCTGCTTGTAGACGTGAAGCCGTGTGTGTACACATTTTTACAGTCTATGGGTTGGTTCCCTTGACACATCACTGTGACATCACAGGTGATATCACAGGTGACATCACCTATGTAAATTTCCATATATGGGTATTCCCCAGAATCCCTTTTATGCCCATATATGAATATCCCTGATGTCATCGATAAATATCACTGGCCGATATCTGTGTGGCTGGTTCAGATAGGGATCTCCATGTATGGGCATAAAATGTATTGTATGGTGTGATGTCATGGGAACCACTCTAACAGAAACCCTTTTATGCCGATATATGGAGATCCCTGATGCCATCAAACCCAAACCCATATCTAACATGACTTCATATGGGACTGCCCATAATATGGAGGAAGACAGCCCATATCTGTGTGGTTGGTTCAGACAGGGATCTCCATGTATGGGCATAAAAGGGATGTACTATACACAGTACATGGATCTTCATATATGGGTAACTGGTCCGAAATACATCACTAGCCAGATGGCCCTGAGGCGTCTTACTAGTATAATTCTAGAATGTTAGAGAAGTACTGATTTAGAAAGGCATTTGTAGAATCAGCCACAGGTTACGTAATGACACGTGCCTTGAAAGTTTTGAGACACAACATCCATAGTTTAGAGAAATGTATTGGAAAATCTTCTCTCTGGTGATTGGGTTGAAGATGTGACAGTTTAACATTTTCACAATGGATTTTTATTTTATTTGATTCCTTCGAAGTTTAGTATATGTTCTAGGCTAGCATATGCTAGCCGAAATAGTCTTTAACTGTATGTAACTTCTGTCTCCATCTCTGCAGCCTTGCTCCCTCTTTCACTTCTGTGCACTCTATTTACGTTTGTGTGTAAAAGAGAGAGAGAGAGAGAGAGAGAGAGGAGAGAGAGACAGAGAGAGAGAGAGAGAGAGAGAGAGAGAGAGAGAGAGAGAGAGAGAGAGAGAGAGAGAGGGGAAGTGATCCCTTATTCCCTTCTCATGCATTTAGGCCAGCTCTTTATCTGTCATCTCCAGGGAGGGAAAAGGGCAAGATGAGGAGGAACAGAAGAGAGCGATTTACCCAGTCTTTCCTCAGTACGGATAGATAGCATGGGGGCAAAGAGAGAAAAAGAACACTCTCTATGGGACATGATTAAAGTTATGTGTTATCTTACATAATATTTACGCTGGTCTAGGGGAATCTGTGGTCATGGATGACAAGTGCTTTTTAACTAAAAACCAAAGTAGTGGGATTTGAACCTCTCAAGATTTAACATCTGAAGCTTTCCATAGATGGTCAATCAGGGAGAGATAGAAGGACTCGGAGGAGAGTGGACAGCAGGCACGTGCACACCTAGACATCAAAGGGGGCTTGAGCCCCTGCCCTTTAATCCATCTGTAAAAAGTGCCCTCTCAAGACCATGAATGCAGATTTCACTATGGTGAAAGAAATGCAAATACCCTCTTTCCATGCCGTACCTGAAGGCAGCATTCAAGAAAATCACCTTGTCCAAACTCTCCTGAACTTGAATGCAGCATCTTATTGTTTAAAGAATTTACCTCTCTGGCTCTCTGTGTAGAAAGCCAT
>NC_137833.1:32825563-32868063 GCF_963921795.1 Nannobrachium achirus
CCTTTGATGTCTGTGTGCACGTGCCTGCATGAGAAGCAAGAGGATGCCTGCAAAAATGTAGTTTACTCCCTGCTCCACCTGACACATGGACGTTCGCAGAATAAAAAGTTTAGACATGGACGTTCACAGAATAGAAAGTTTAGACATGGTCTCTTCATTCCAGTTTGTGCTAAACCCAGACGATATCTTCGACACGGTCTACTGGAACCAGACAAATCTGCCATTGCAAAAACAAAAGAGCCTTCAGCGGATTTGGTCTGGCACCACTCAGTTGTGATTGAATTTCACAATATCCACGCAGTGAAATTAGTCTGGCCATGCCAGGCAAGAAAATAATTATGGTACATACATATATACCATGAGCTTCTGAGAGAGGTCCCTGTCCCTCTCGCTTCTTCACCGCTAGTAAATATATAACCTCAGGAACTCAGGCATTTCATTCAAGGGTAAAGCCCCCAGTGTCTCAGCCAATCACAAGCCGCGGCCGTCAAGGCATCGGTTAGTGCAGAGGGGCTCACATGAAAATGTATTTTAAATTTTTAATTGTAATTCTGCGCATATAATATATGCAGCCGTTCGGATATCTTATTTTACATGTGAACAAGATTGTTTATGCGTATTTGTTGAAATGATGAAAATCGGTATGGTGATTACCACCACCGCTGTTGGCCGGTTGAAGCCTGGATTTTAGCCGGGGAGGAGGAAAACAGATCAAAGATCAAACAAGGGGCTGCCGTTTGAATAAGAAGACATCCCTACCTGCACGTGATCCTTGTTACATCCTGACAGGACCTCTGTAAATAAAATAATACCCTAAAGAAATAAAATTAAATAACAAGTTCAGAAACTTAACTTTGGTCACCACTTCAATAATACCTGTTGGTATATTTTGTTATCGTTGATTAGTTACCTTTCTGAGGTATGACTTCGTTCAACCCACAAACCTGCCAGCAGGTGAGTGCAGATTAACATAGTAACTGCAGATCAATTTATATGTAACAAACAGCAAATTTGCAGAGTAATTTCATTGCAATAGAAATGTCACTCCAAGGAGCACTTCCAGCTATTTTCAACTTTATCTCTATATAATTGGTTTGTATTAGTGCTCATATAAGATGGCACAATTTCCATCACTCACTATGTGTCTTGTTGCGGCTGACAGTTCAGAGAAAGCTGCCTACCAATGACATCATTGATGGGGTTTCCAAGCTAATAGAAACCACAGCCTTTCTGTTTCTTGAAAAATAGCATGCTGAAATAGAATCCATTTTATTAATAAAAAAATAAAAATAAAAAGTTTTAAATGATCAAACCTACATGTACCTACTGATGATGATACTTGTACCCACAACCCTAATCTGAGACAAAGAGCAAGTAGACATGAATGGTGCCATCTCATAATTAGTGAGGACCAATTAGGTTGAATATGGTACGTCCTTTAACTCCATTTAGCAGTCATTATTGCTTTATCAGTCAATAATTACTACCTTATGCAACTCTAATTTATGGGCTGCAAATTAGGCCATCACCATTTAACATCTTTATACATATTCGGAGCTAAACTAACACTCCAGATTCTGCTGTGTAGTAATCATTAGATGCAATTGACAATACAGCAATTAAGACATTTTGGGGAGGTTGTTTGAGCATGGAAATTGCATATTTTGGCTGAGTCTTGTACAAGCTGTACAACTTGGCTAATGGGTCCGGAGCTGCTCCGTTTTACAGACACCATTATTCTCTTGCAGCCATCATGGCTCAAGTCTTGGCACTGGGTAAAGGCAGTATGGGAGCAATACAAATGCCATGTCAGTGTGTAGGAAGTAGGCACAGTACAGTACAGTTTATGACAGGAGGAACAGACAGCTATACTGTAGCTGGTATGCTCATGACAACACATAGAATTGCAAATTGTAGTATAAAGGCCAGCAAGTGAACAGACAGTTTTAAGGTGTCTTCTTCCATGCATGGAACGAGGATGACATTGATCAAAGTATGTGGTAACATAGTTACTATGTTACAGGTAACATAGTTACAGGTCAATAGCTTAAGTATAAAATAACGGTTAAAGTGGTTAAAATCTAAAGTGACACAGCGGTGTTCCAGGTCTTAAAAGGGTTAAATGCAGAAGCCCGGTGATGGCAACTGCTATCCCCTGGACCCCCACATGAGCCTCTGATAGAATCCCAGCAGAACTTTCTCTCCCATTCTGTCTTCTGTTGACCATCTCAATGAAAGATAATTACCCCTTCCCCCTTCAATATTTTTGGAAAAATACCATAGCACTTCAATGCTAAAATGAACGTATTTTGTTGTTGTTGTTGTTTATCCAAATAGAGCTAGTTTGTGCTCCCCAATCGTTTGTCTTGCCAGCACTTTTTGTATGCTCTTGAAGTTTATGAAAAGTCAACAGAAGAAAGGAAAAACAGCTCCCCGTTGGCATGGCTTTACAGGATTTTGTTGGAGACTGTTGGGAAAACAGAGAGAGGGAGAGGGAGAGACAAACAAACAAACAGAAAGCCCCTGAGAAGGAGCAAAGGAGGATGGAGGTAGAGGGCTATGGTTTGGTTGAGCAAAGAACTGATAGTCTCTGTAGTGTGACGAGAATCAGTCGTTTGCTCTCTCCGTCCACGGAGACCAGCCGTTTATCTGCTCTCTCCACGGGGGAAAGAGGGAGAGTGAAATAAAGAGAATTACCTCGGATGCCCTAGGAGGAGGCTAGCCGACAGTGGTCCATCCCAGGACAACACTTAATTAACACGCAGACGAATGCTTGAAGCCAAGTCACTATTAGTTAAAAATTACCCGAAGGTGTGTGTTTTTTTTATTAACTGGCAGTCTCGACTGTGGTTGCGAGATGGTCTGGTTGAAGGAATACCAGAAGAATCGCCCTATAAAACAGTCGCCCTGGGCGTCTATCCGGCGGAGCGGTAGAATGGTCTCTGCCTGTTATTCCTAAACATAATCTTGGTGAACTATGCTTAAACGGTTAAACCTAACCTTATTCCTAATCTTAACCTCAGTAAAGCTATGCTTAACCCTAAAGTTATATCTAACCTTATCCTCAGTAAAACAAATATAAGAATACTAGAACCGTTCCACCGAGTGGTCAGTGTGAGGTCGGCGGAAAGAAATCAGGGCGAGAAGGTTTGTTGGCGAGTTGACCGGTTACCGGTTGAAGGGTCTTGGCCCCCCTCACATCCCCTGTGTGCCGGCCCTGGAGGAGAGAGTATAAATAAATACAATTTCTGAGGAAGAACATGACTTAAGCCCTCTCCCCCGTCTCCCTCGCTTGAAGGAGAGCAGTTTTGTACTTGGCACACTGTTTGGAAGATAATTACCTAGACCTACAGTATGTAATCGGCTCTGTGAGCCTGTCTTTAGAGTATATAGTATCACACAAATAATGACACACACACACACACGCACGCACGCACGCACGCACGCACGCACACACAGGCGCACACACTGCCACCATGACTGTGACCCGTGCAGTGGTGATTTTATCTTTGGTGGAACGCCACATGCACTTCTCTGAGATCTACACTACAGGATCAAGCAGGTCGCACAATGGACCATTGATATGCATTCGCCAGGGGTCGCTTCACACAGTGTGGTACGGTATGGATGTGCAGTTTGTGCACGCTAGAATGCGTCCCTCTTGATTCATGAGCCACAGCCAAGTACCCAAATGGCTATGCATAACAGGTTTACAAGTGAGTGCACGGTAAGCCACACAGCATTCCTTGAATTATTTTTATTAGTTTAAAAAGACGCTAAAAACTCGTAATTTCCTACACAAACATGTTTAGTACTTTAAAGTAAAATAAAATGTGCGCAAAGTGCGCGTGCAGTCTTTAAAATAACGATGCGAATTGCAAAGAGCACTGCACCACTGACTGAATCTATTCCTCTACCTGCTTCTCTTCATTATCCAAAATGTAAAGCCAAAGATATGGGGCAGCATTTCTACATGTTCCAATGCACCCCCACCCTCACTCCCTTCTTCCCTTAATTCCCAGCAATATCTTTCCTTCATTTCTCCTCTCCCGTTTTTCCTCTCTTGACTCCAACACACTTCCTCAACACTCTTTCTACTCATTTCTCCTCTCCACTCCTCTGTCATATTTGGAGTGGCGGTGTCTATGCTCTCATTCGCCTCCCTCCCCTCCCTCCGTTGTTCGAGCATACGTTGGCATGCTAGCCACGTATTCAATTACTCTGGACTTGATTATGCACTTAAAATGCGACATTGAAGGGCAAATGGCTACTTACTCTCTGAAGGAAATCTAGTGGAGTCCTATAGTTACAATGCTGTTGCTTTTTGCGGGGGTTTTGTTTTGTTTGTGTGCTTTCAGGAGCAGCTGCCCTATTTCAGTTCTGTCAGGCATGTGTCGACGAGAGGGAGAGGGTTTCTGTACTGCAGTAAACTCCTTTACTTTGTCTCTCACTGTCTATCGTTCTCTGTCTTTTTTTGCGCGCGCGCACACGCGCGCACGCACGCAAGCACGCACGCACGCACGCACGCACGCACGCACGCACGCACGCACGCACGCACGCACACACACACACACACAGCCTAAACACACACATCATTTACACCCTCTTCTCAAACTGACAGTCTCATTCACTCAATACAAGCTCTCCCTTGTGCTTTTCTTGGCTGTCTCTCTTTACCCCACACACACACACACACACACACACACACACACACACACACACACACACACACACACACACACACACACACACACACACACACACACACACACACACACACACACACACACACACACAATGATATATTGCTCATTGCGAATACTCTTTGTGCATCAGCAAGTTAGTAGATGCCACTATTTATGTTCCGCAAACAAATCACTTAAAATATTAGCTTATTGACCTCTCAAATCAGTAAACAAATGTAGCTGTTAGTTCTGACATTATTAAGCCTGCTTAAACAGGCACAAGATGCACACAGCTGCAAAAGACACACAGTCACATTTGCTTTTTCAAATAAAACAATATCGCTTTTCTTAAGTAACTAATTACAGTAGGTCTAACCACCAACATAATTACTCCATGCAAATAAGAAGGCTTCTGGCGCATGTTAACTTTTGGGGCATAAGAGTTACAATTCTGTCCCTATAGGCATATACTGTAACTCAAACGGCACTCAAACGGACTTCGCAACAGTCGTAAAGGCGACACCTGTTTTTTTGGTGACCATCTTGGGTCTGAGAACTGCACTTCCTCATTCCTGCAGTGCGGAAGTGCCCGTGAACTCATGTTTGACTAGAACAGTACAACCTTCAAGTCACCGTTTGACGTTTGGTCAAGAAGTCACGATATGACTTTTGAGGAGTGAGACGGCGGCGGACAGGGAGTGTGGGGCAGAAATTTCAGACTGTATTTCTATTAAACTGCAGGTTGTTAAGAAATTCAATTGATGGAGAGGTACTGGGGGTAACTAAGTATTCAGCTATTAGTTATCTACTTATACACTGGATAATATTGTGACACCTTCAGGAAGGGGTCATTTCTTTGTTCCCTCGGCTAGCCCATTGTTCTCTCAGTGCAATTCACCCAATGTTGAACCTCATTTCCCCACATCAATATTCCCTAAGCCCAAAGGTCCCTCTATGAATTTCCTGATCCCCTTCATGCCCAATGTTCACTCAGCTCTATTTTCAATTAATTTCCCTTCAGGTGTAAATGAAGTATTCACCCACAGGGCAGAAATGACAGGGATTACTTTGTGTCTATAGGTAATAATTATACATCTGATTAGACACAAATGACATGGAGAGTTTCACATGGCTCCATTCTGGGGCCTCTATTGTTCAACATTTGAACTCTCCCACTGGCTCAGCTTACGGAAAACAATACAATATTTTACCAAAATTATGCAGACACACATTTACATATCGCATGGGGACTATGGTCCAATGAAAGCACTGAGTAAAGGCATTGAAAAAATCAACGACTGGATCTGTCAGACATTTCTTGAACAAAGACAAAACTGAAGTAATTGTTTTAGAGCCAAGGAAGAATGATTAAAAGTCAGTGCTCAGCTTCAATTGGTAAACACAACCAAAGCCTGAAATCTTGGTGTAGAATGCAATAAGAACTTCTCATCAGCACTCCCTTACCTCATCTAGTGAATGACAGACTGTACAGACATTCATCTTGTTATTCAAAATATAAATGTGGCACAAATTAATAGTTTGAACAATTGAACATTAGTAAGTATGAACTACAGAACTAGCTTGTACACCTGCCATGCACATGCACATGCCACGTGTGTTTCTGTTGTTGAGTGAAGGTACAGCTAAAAACTGCATGTGTGGAAAGAAATATGTTAACGAATGTTGGCTTACTTAAAATGTTATTTAATTGTTGCCAGCCCACCACCTTTATCTTTTTAAAAAAGATATAGAGTTGCATGGCTAATTCTTGTCTACCTTGTTGGCAAACCAAGCTTCCCATCTGGATTCTAATAGAAAAGCTCTTACAACTATCACAAGATGCCAGTTTTGAAAATTATAATATCCTTTTTAATCTCAGAATGGGGTAGAGAACAATGGATAGCAATGTATTTCCATGTTAGTGTTCTCATGAGAATGGCACATATTAATATGCCCACCACATCGCTCATTACATGGACATATTTACTGCTTCTGTATATTGACAAAATGTCAGAATTTCATCTGGGAATTCTGGGATTCTTTCCCCCACACATGTGCTCTCCTGATATAGTCTTATATACATAAAGCAGAGAGGTTTTTCAGAACTTTACCTTACTAAAGTCATGTATGTTGTCATCTTTATAAATGCATGTTGTTGTTAATCAAATGTGGTCTTGTGCCACACTGTGTCTCACTATACCTTTCTCAGTTGAATTGTATAAAACATAGTGGAACAAAGGCCTGTGATGCGTTGGCAGATACAAATTATGTCGGATGAGCAAATCGGGAAGGTAATAATTATACATCTGATTAGACACAAATGACATGGAGAGTTTCACATGGCTCCATTCTGGGGCCTCTATTGTTCAACATTTGAACTCTCCCACTGGCTCAGCTTACGGAAAACAATACAATATTTTACCAAAATTATGCAGACACACATTTACATATCGCATGGGGACTATGGTCCAATGAAAGCACTGAGTAAAGGCATTGAAAAAATCAACGACTGGATCTGTCAGACATTTCTTGAACAAAGACAAAACTGAAGTAATTGTTTTAGAGCCAAGGAAGAATGATTAAAAGTCAGTGCTCAGCTTCAATTGGTAAACACAACCAAAGCCTGAAATCTTGGTGTAGAATGCAATAAGAACTTCTCATCAGCACTCCCTTACCTCATCTAGTGAATGACAGACTGTACAGACATTCATCTTGTTATTCAAAATATAAATGTGGCACAAATTAATAGTTTGAACAATTGAACATTAGTAAGTATGAACTACAGAACTAGCTTGTACACCTGCCATGCACATGCACATGCCACGTGTGTTTCTGTTGTTGAGTGAAGGTACAGCTAAAAACTGCATGTGTGGAAAGAAATATGTTAACGAATGTTGGCTTACTTAAAATGTTATTTAATTGTTGCCAGCCCACCACCTTTATCTTTTTAAAAAAGATATAGAGTTGCATGGCTAATTCTTGTCTACCTTGTTGGCAAACCAAGCTTCCCATCTGGATTCTAATAGAAAAGCTCTTACAACTATCACAAGATGCCAGTTTTGAAAATTATAATATCCTTTTTAATCTCAGAATGGGGTAGAGAACAATGGATAGCAATGTATTTCCATGTTAGTGTTCTCATGAGAATGGCACATATTAATATGCCCACCACATCGCTCATTACATGGACATATTTACTGCTTCTGTATATTGACAAAATGTCAGAATTTCATCTGGGAATTCTGGGATTCTTTCCCCCACACATGTGCTCTCCTGATATAGTCTTATATACATAAAGCAGAGAGGTTTTTCAGAACTTTACCTTACTAAAGTCATGTATGTTGTCATCTTTATAAATGCATGTTGTTGTTAATCAAATGTGGTCTTGTGCCACACTGTGTCTCACTATACCTTTCTCAGTTGAATTGTATAAAACATAGTGGAACAAAGGCCTGTGATGCGTTGGCAGATACAAATTATGTCGGATGAGCAAATCGGGAATATTGGAATATGGGAATCTCTCTCTCTCTCTCTCTCTCTCTCTCTCTCTCTCTCTGTCTCTCTCTGTAGTAGATGTCGAGGAGACAGGCATATGGGAAAATCGCGCTCTTTCGAACGACCATCATTTCGACCGGAGGGTTAGTGACACACTCCACGGAGGTTAGGGTTAGGGTGAGGGTTAGAGTCGGGTGTCGAAAAGATGACATGTAGTAACAGTGACACGCTCCCCAGGCATACTGCTTGTTGCAATCTTTATAATCTTCACCAAAATGAATAACACTTTCATTGTCGGAAAAATGAATAACACTTTCATTGTCGGTATAGAGATTAACTGAAACTGCACAGCCAAAGGGACAGAAGCTCAATGGCTAATAGAGTAGATCCAGACATGCAGCCTATAGCCATATAGCCTATAGTCCTATAGTCTATAGAGCAGTGGTTCTCAGTCTAAAACAGTTTTTTGGCCAGCGCCCCTATCCAATATGCAGGATAGAAATAGGCTAGGCACTCTTATGCACGAACGCACACACGTGAAGATTTTTTTAGCTCCACCCGAACCTAGTGGAGATAATTAATGAGAGTGAGGTAATTGTGTGTGTGTGTGTGTGTGTGTGTGTGTGCGTGTGTGTGTGTGTGTGTGTACGTGTGTGTACGTGTGTGGCGATCGCTGTCCCTTTGCTGACTGGCTACGTATAGCCGCATGGTGAACATCTGCAGGGCCTCAAAGACGCTCAGACTTCCTGCAGAGTGATGGATTATGTCTGGGAGGTGTGTGTGTGTGTGTGTGTGTGTGTGTGTGTGTGTGTGCGTGTGTGTGTGCGTGCGTGCGTGCGTGCGTGCGTGCGTGCGTGCGTGCGTGCGTGCGTGCATGTTCACGCGCGTGTGTGTGCACGTGAACATGTGTGCTCATTCCGCAGATGAGGCTCAGATGTTGTATAGGGTTTGTGAGAAAAATGCTACATGTACAAGGTATGTGTAAAGTACCTGCCCACCACCACTGCAGTGAATCCGGCTTTGCTGACCGTCTATACCAACATAATTGGCCTGTGTTCGGGGAAGAAAAGCCAGGCGGGGAGAGTGATATTTGTCACTCCACGTACTATACTGGTTAGGGTGGGGAATGTTGAATGCACAGAGGGGGCTCCTTACTGTCAGTTGAGCCAGTAGTGTACACGCAGGAATAAATTGGCGTAAGGATTTATGGAGAAAAAGGGGTAAAAATAACTGGCTACTGGATATATATATATGTTACGGTTAGTTTGGGTAACTCGGTTAGACTGTGGTAAGAGCGCTTGTTTTGTCGTTCACCACACACCAATCACCACCAGATGGCGACGACAGCCATTCACTAGTGAAGGCGCTGACGTCACTCGTTTGCGACTCTCTTTCTTTATTTACTAGCCTAGCCTAGCCTAGCCTAGCCTAGCCTATGCCCAGGCCTTACGGCCTGGGCATAAATATAACGATTGCATTCACCACGGCTTCGTAACTCGCGCGGCGCTCCGCCGGCCGCGCGGCCCTGGCCCGCTCTTCGCGGCCACTCGCGCCTGCGCCGCTCGGGGGCGAAGAGCAGGACCAAGGTCCGCTGGCCTTCGCGCCGCTTGCAATGTCGTGGACAATCGAGCGGCTCCGCCTGGAGGACGTTGTTGTGGCGACCGCTTGTTCCGCCCCGTGCCGCACGGCGAGCGCTCCGTTTCTCTATCTAACCGTTTCTCTATCTAACCGTGACATATATATATATATAGGTACACGCCCTTCGTGGCTTGGGAGCTTTTGGCTGGTGAAGATGACGGAGGAGCGCTGTCTCAAGCGGACTTGAGCCACTCGCCGATGTCAAGTGTTGCGAAGTCCGCTTGAGCCAACTCAGCGGCGTCCCTAACTAGTTACATCCCGTTAGGGACAGAATCCTAAATCTTCGTCCCCCCGACTTTCGGCACCGGTCCAAAGGGTGCGTAGCCAAAGGCTCCCAAGACGTGAGGGGTGTGAACCTAACAATAACCCGCCTCAAATTCACTCCTCGCTTTCAATACAGTGGCACATGTTGTGCACTCCTCCCTTCAGCTAATTATATCTTAATGAAAACAGGGAGTTGAGAAGACAATGGTGGTGCTCTACAACAATGATGGATTGGACCTTTAAAGTGCAGCTACACCCTTGCCTTTTGTTAGTTTGCTGCCATCTAAAGGTTAAAAACCATGTAAATGGCTAGGCTGATCTTCAAGTCCAGTAATTATCTCTGGCAGGCAGAAGGCCGGGATGGAGATCATGTGTTTGCCCGCCGCCCAACAATATAGAAAAAAAAATAAAAAAATAAAACAGCATCACGCATATAAGTATTGCTTTCCACTCAGTGACAGTTGTGCAATTCAACATTGCTCTAAACAATGCAGAGCCCGTTGGAGGGTAATGCGGCTAACGCCTCAATGTCTATAGCTGACCTATGACATCACATTGTTGTGACATCACATTCCCTCCTTGTCTCTTGTATGCACATATTTAGATGATGCCCTGATGTCATCAATATTAAGCCCATAGCTTGGAATGCCCATATATGGACATATTGTGTGAGTCTGTGGTCTATAACATAAGACATCTATGATGTCAGACGTCAGTCATATCCATATTTGGGAAAATATTTTGTCCACATTTTGTCCAACTTGAACCAACCGCAACTCGAATCACACTCGCAAATGAATTCAGTCCTTTGCGAATTCCGTCCCTTAGGCATCTTACTGGTTTACTGTAGATGCTGTAGGGGGCTACACAAATGCTTTGGGAGTCATGACAATGAGCATCAATCAGCATTTTTGATATTCTATTCTATTTGCCTAACTGGCTTCCAAAAGAAAGGAAGGATCAAATTGGAATTGCATGTTGAGGGGCCTAGAGTGCACCTCCAAAATTGCTTCTGCCCATACGGGGCACCAATAATGCAAAAGAGGTGAACCGTCCGTATGTCATAGAAATATGGTTGTAATTCTTAGCATTTTCTCTTGTTCAATTACTGAACCAAGAGAGGTTACATTTAAAGATTACTGATATTCAAGGCAACATTTTGCTATCAAAGACAAGTGTAATCTTACCAGGCATGATCTGGGCACGGCTGGTAAATAATCTATAAACAAACACACACACACACACACACACACACACACACACACACACACACACACACCAGTCAGGTTGTACTGTGTGGCTCTGCTCTTATTTTCAATTTCTCTCAAAAGTCTCTATCGACTGTGATTTTCTTCGGAAGAATGTTTTATAATCCTTTTACGATTCTCTATTCTTTATAGAATATAGTCACTGATTGTGGGCACTGTCTTTTTGCAAACAGTGGAGGCCACTGTAACTTCAGTCTGTTCTTCAGTGAACTCACAAATCCGCTCGGCCATAGATTTTAACTGAGATATTATATTGTTGAACAAGCTCTTATTTTCTGGACATGTACTGTATATCAACGAGTCACAGTATGTGAAAACACATGGCTGGCTGAGGTGCTAAATTACATTTATTTACAAACTGGCACAGAGTGAGTGGAAAGCGAACAGACAGTCTTAATATAGTGACAAGCTGATGAGAAAAGTGACAACAGGTGCATGGGAAGGGAAATCCAGAGCTGATGAGGGAGTAAGTAAGAACAGGTGTGTAGATGGAACTGAGGTGAGGTGGATGGAATGAGAAGCTAACCGCTGCAGCCTGCGGGAAGTCTGCATGCAGCATGTCTGCAGACGTGGGTCTGAAGACACGGGTTTGCAGACCCCATACTACTTGACTGCCCCCTAGTGCTTCGGTGACTGTGCAGACATTGTAGTCACTTGGACAGGGCGTTTATCGTGGGCTTGCCCAGGCCTTACGGCCTGGGCATAAATAGAACGATTGCATTCACCACGGCTTCGTAACTCGCGCGGCGCTCCGCCGGCCGCGCGGCCCTGGCCCGCTCTTCGCGGCCACTCGCGGCGACCAAGGTCCGCTGGCCTTCGCGCCGCTTGCAATGTCGTGGACAATCGAGCGGCTCCGCCTGGAGCTAAGGCTGCCACTGGGAGCAGTAGAGAGGTTGACCTGGGTCTGCAGTGCTGGGTCTGCAAACAGGTCTGCACTGCAGACCTGTTTGCAGACCCAGGTCTCGCAGACGCCTTCCCGCAGGTTGCAGCAGTTACTACTTGGATGGAATGGGAGTGGCTGACAATGTAAGTGACACTTCATTCCACTGTTGTGAATCTCCTGAAATTCTTATTGCGTATTATCTCTGCCTAGGCCGGATTTGATCAATGTCTACAGGTTGACTCTCTGATAGTGATTGCCTTGAAACAGTGTGTCTGTGCAGGCACGTCCATATTTGTCTGGATGTTGGCAGGAGATTCAAATAACAATAATATTAAAGTTGCCAGAAAATTCAATACAGAACCTAGCTCTTGTAATGAGAATCTTCAAGACATAACAGAAGCAACTTTAAAAGTATGAAAAGTTGGCTTATGTTTCAGATTTCTACTTCTTCTTCTCTAACAGACATTGAAGAATAAAATCCCATATCTCATATCAGGTCTTACATTCAAAGCCTTAATAATATGAAGTATTCATATAGTCACATATCCATGGATGCAGTTATTGACAAAAATCAGCCAAGGCCATGCAGAGACAAGTCTAAGATTTTATTTTACTTCTTCCTCTTATTAAACAGGAACAAATACAAAAACATATACACATAATGTCCTCTAAAGAAGTTCAACTGGAAGTATCTATGTTTGTGGGCAGGCTGGCTTTACAACAGAAACTTTTTTTTAAAAGCCAATAAGCAATTTCCAGAGTCTTAAAGTAAAGAGATCAGATTGTTTTTTTTACCACTCTGCCTTCCTTTATTGTCTCCACCAGCCGAAGGCATGGGGGAGAGTATGTTTTCCCCTTCGTCCGTCCGTCCGTCCGTGCGTGCGTGCGTGCGTCCGTCCGTGTGTCCTCGCAGTTTGTGAGCACCTAATCTCAGTCGCCGTTGGCCCGGTCGCTGCCAAAGTGAGCACACACATTCCCTGGATGCCAATCTAGAACCTCTGCCCTAAATTTTTCAAATGGGCCTTTTCTAGCGCCACCTAGTGGCCGATGTTCTCAAAACACATTTCTGTGCACTACTCTTACAGATTTTGTCCAAAAATCCTACAAATCGGTAGGCAGTATCTCGACAGTCATGTGATTGACACGGATCTGTCTGATTTTGCATATTCTATCCTGATTGGCTAAGATTGGCTTCCAAAGTTTGTAGGATTGAGCCGTTTTGAACAAAATGCCTCAAATCCCAAACGCAAAGTGCAATTATCATGAAATCGCGCACACACGTTCCCACTAGGTTGAGGAAGAAATGCCACTTCCAATTTTTGAAATCAGCCTCATGGTGGCGCTATAACAGGCCGATTTGTGGTTTTACCTATAACTCCACCGATCAGTTTCAAACTTTGTAAGCGCACTCCCTAGAGGCCAAGGAAAAACCCTTTCCCTGCATTTTTCACATCAGCCTTTTATAGCGCCACCAGGAGGCCGACTTATGTAAAACACATTTTTTCCTATTATTCCTTGAGATTTTATCCAAAAATCATGCAAATCGGTACACAGTATCTCTAAGTCATGTGATCAAGTCCGATCCATCTGATATTTCATGTTCCATCCTAATTGGCTAATATTGGCTTCCAAAGTTTGCAGGATTGCTCTGTTTTTGAACAAAATGCTTCAAATCATCAACGCAGCTTTCGATTACCGTGAAATTTGTCAAACATGTTCCCACTATGTCAAGGAACAAATGCTACCCTTTTCACGTTGGCCTGTTATAGCGCCACCAGCAGGTAGACTTTAGCAAAACACATTTTTGGAACACAATGCTCAAATCATGCATGCAGTGTCCGATTGCCATGAAAGATCTAAGGTGAAGAACATATGCCAGCCTATTTACATTGGCCTATTATACAGTAGCACCACCAGGACGCATGGCCTGGTGGAGACCTGTGCTCAGAAGAGCACTGCTTCTAGTCTCCCTCTCTCTTTGTTCATTCTTATCTTCTCTCACTCTGTTTAAGACAACATGATAGTTGCTATTCTGTCTGTACTCATGTACAATATTTATTTATTCTTTTTATTTTATTTATTAGTTTTTGAGACTAAGACTTTTACTCCAGTACATTTCAAAAACAGATATGTACCTTTGACTCCACAACATTTCCAGGAAGGCAGCTGTAAGCACACACCACGTCGGGGGGGGGGGGGGGGGGGGGGGGGGGGGGGGATGGCAAAGTTTTAAATACATCAATGAATGTGCTTTGTAATGTGTGCTTTTGAATACTGAAGATTTGTATTCTTCTTTTTTAGCAACTTTCACTTGTGAAGTAATATTCAACCAGGAACATCTGTACTTTTACTAAAGTAATGGGCTTGAGTACTTCTTCCACCACAGGTAACCACAGTCAGGCGTGTTAGCAAAATAATGTGGACATGGCGGACAAAATCACCAATTTCTTTCCACATCACCATACTGTATGTTTCAGTAGCCACGTCATGAAGATGGCCTTCATGCATGAGCACCTTGCACCACAAAACCACTTGACCAGTTTAATGGTCAAGTAGCAAATGGCTTTTGGCGCCATCGGTAGAGTGCTCCACACAGGAAGCCAGACCTGATTGTTGACATCTAATGTCCATCCCCTCCTTCTGGACTGGGTGTTGTTGGCTGCTGGGCCTGTTCAGACTAGGCCCATGCAGATCCCAGACTGGTAGGCAAGGCAACTCGCTTCACATGCTGCAGCAGTGAATCTTGAGTGTTTCAAACTTCCATCATTTTGTTCTTCTTGCCGAAGCACTCTCTAAGTAAGTAAGCAAGCAAGTAAATACGTAAGTAAGTAAGTAAGTAAGTAAGTAAGCAGGTAAGTAGAGAGGCTTAATGTCAGCAGCTGAGAACGCAGGAGTTTTCACTGCATCTTGCTGCAAAATGCTTAACAACCTTTTAGTTGATGGACTCCTGAAGGAACTATATTTGTTGTAGGAGCCAATTAAACTGTGTGCTGTTGTACTGCACTACAAGAGCCCGGCCTCCCTCTGTATTACCTAAGTGCACCAACAGCAGAGGCAGCCATGCAGGGCACCAACCTGCTAGTTGGGAGCATTTAAGGGTTTGATGTCTTGCTCAAGGACATGGACACTTACAGTGCCAGCTTGAACTAGGATCAAACTGGAAATTATGTTGTACTGTACCTCCTGTTAGGGGTGGGGGGTCTGTATTGCAAGATGTATTTATATCATCGATCATATTATGTAGATGTTATTATTTTCGTTATATGTAATACAAAAACAAAAAACAAAAAAATCATGAAAAAAAAAATCAACAAGCCAAAATGTTCTCTATTAAGGCCCATTTATAAATTCTCTGGCAGCAATGCCGCAGAGCTAGACAGCTTTATCATGTTTAGGCATGAGGCGGCAGCCTTATTTAAGAGGAAGAGGAGGGAGAAGTGGCGAAAGGAGATGAAAAACAACAAAGTACAACAACAACGCAAACAACAATGGCCAATAAAGAGAAGAGGATGGCGGGTGTGGCGGCGCGGGGCGACGTACATCTCTATTGTTCACTCTGTGGGGAAAATGTCCTTATGCCTATTCATCTTGTTTATTGGTTCAGCGGTAGCCAAGGTAGTGACAGACACATAAGGTATATTCTCTGTGTTTCTCTCCAGTGCTGTGGCCTTGTGGGGCTCTCTGGCACACTCCATCAAGGTAATGTGATTAGTTTACTAGACTCAGGGCCCTGGACCGCTTTCTAGCTGCTAGCTATGGGCCCTGCGTATTCTGCATGGTGGTGCGTTGTGTGTGCATGTGTGCGTGCGTGCGTGCGTGCGTCAGTGGACGAGTGTTGTTGCCCCGGTGCGGATAGTGTGATGGATGAGGAAGATGAGCAAATCAATACAAAAGGCCTGTCATGGCTACTACATCCCAATTTACCTCTGCACGTCTGTGCTGTCAGTCAGAAAGCGTGTGAGAGAGAGAGAGAGAGAGAGAGAGAGCTGGAGTGGGAGGGGAAAAACACAATATGGTGTGGGAAGGTTGAAAAGAAAGGTCGGGGGCGGAGAGGAAATGAGTGGTAAGGAATGGGGTAGAAGGGAAAGATAGGGGACAGTGTAAAGAGATCAATAGGAAGAGGGTACATGAGACGAGGTGAGGGGAGGAAGAGAGAGGGAAGCAAATGATAAAGTGACAACGATAGGCTTGGCTCTCTCACCAGCCTTGATATCAATCAGATTTGGTGCTTGCGTGAAAAGGTCACAAGGTACATTTGGGTACCTTGACAATTCCGGGACGCGCACACACACAAGAAAGCATGGATGCACACAAGGACACACACGCATGCATGCACAAGCACACACACACACACACACACACACACACACACACACGCCCACAGTCCACACACGCGCGCGCGCACACACACACACACACACACACACACACACACACACACACACACACACACACACACACACACACACACACACACACACACACACACACACACACACACACACACACACACACACACATCCAATCTCAAAGGTTGCCATTCTCTCCAAAGAGGAGATAAGCACGCTAACCCTTGACGTCTCACAAATGGATTAGGAGCCCTTGATTGTGAGTCCATTTCCTCTAATCTGTGGGTCTTAATGTGAGTTTTCAGCCCCAGTGCCCTGCTCTTAATGGCTTCTGTCTGCTTTCATGAATTCAAGGATGGAATGAAGTAATAGAACAGGAAATAACTCAATGGAAATGTCACCTCGCAATCAACTGCTGCAGAGCTGCATGGCGTAGGTCTCTTTGTGAGCGTGGTTCTGTGTGTTTGGGTGTTGGTATTAAAGTCTCAGGAATTTTAGGTGATTAGTTTTAATCTAACCACTCCAGAGTTTTCTGCCCTGTCTATTCAGCTGTCATGGCTGACAGGCCAACAAATGCTTTTCAGATTTCTTTCCAGCGTGTGGTTTATGTGAACCTCTCAAGGCTGTGGTTATGAAAGATTGTGATTATGTGACGCTTGGACAGATAATGATAAGTGAAGGCAGGCATTAAGTCTTTTTTTGTCTGGTCATGACAGCGCAGCTCGAATTAAAGTTGCAGTGGAACTCAAAAGTGCTCAGGATACCAAGGCCCCACTGCAATGTTTGCAGCTCACAGAATTGTCTAAGGTCACACACAGATCTGTGGGGAAAAAAAACTTTGACATCACAGGGAATTTAGAAAACCCTAATCTGAGAGGATGGCTGCCTCCTTAACTATAGGCTTTTGCACACCAACAATGTGGATGAAAGGAGAGGAATGCTCTTGCACACCAACAATGTGGATGAAAGGAGAGGAATGTGCATTTAAATGGCCTCCCATCCAATTCTATTGCCTTCCCTGCACAATATTACACTTGTGCAGGTAATAGGATGTTTGGTAACAGGGTAAGAATGGTCTGCATACTGTAACTCCAAAATGTTGATGTTTGAAGCCCAAAGCTCCTCTCCAGACTAAACAGAATAGACAGATAGGCCATCTTAAATACTTCTATGCAGGTCACACGAGTGTCACCTGATGATCCCGGTGAGCCAAAACCAGATAGGCTAACCACAGAACAGCGTCAACCATCAATGAAAAAAACAAACTAAGTCCATAGAGAAAGTATGTACACAACGATGTACTGTAGTCTATTATAGCAAGAATGGTCTAGTACTGAAATCTTCATTAAGACCTCTGTATCCAATATATATATACATATATAATATAATATATATATATATATAAAAAAGCACCTGTGCTAAGTGAGCGGTGCTCACTTCCAGTGGTGGAAAAAGTACTCATATTCCTTACTTAAGTAAAAGTATCAATACTGCAATATAGAAATACTCTGTTACAAGTAAAAGTCTGGAATACAACATTTAAAAGTATAAAAGTATTGGTTTAAAAATGTAGTTAAAGTGGTTAATGCATGTTTTATAAGATTATAATGTATATCTGCAAAGTAACTAGTACTGTAACTAAAGTTTTCAAACAAATGTAGTGCAGTAAAAGAACAATAGTTGGATCCGAGATGTACCGGTGGTGGAGTGAAAGTAAAAGTATTGAAAATTGGAAATACTCAAGTAAAGTTCCAACACCTCAACAGTGTACTTATAAGTACAGTACTTGAGTAAATGTACTTTAAAAAAAAAGTTACTTTACACCACTGCTCACTTCGCATGGTATCAAACACGACACGCGTGCATTTCTCTCAAATCTCATATGTCTGTTGTGACATCAGCTGTGGTGATGTCTGTTTCTGCGTACTTTCTATGATGTCAGTCTCGCACTACAGACATACAGTAGGGACATATACTCTATTAAACTATTGACATAGGGACATATACAGTTATACTGTACTACGGACATAGGGACAAATACTGTATCCACAAGTTTCCAAAGTCCCATCGTGCATTGCGCAGAAGGTGTGCAGCAGTTCCGGCGTCGCAGCCGAGTGTGATTCTACAAGCTCACAACGGTTGCACTTGCAACGTGATGTGAGCTTGTATGTCAGCTGACCTCCGGATGTATCCCACACATAATGCTACAGTAAATTCTCGCAGAAACAGGTGGATATACTACGGACATAGGGACATATACTGTGTATACTACGGACATAGGGACATATACTGTGTATACTACGGACATAGGGACATTGGGACACACAAAGCAAGCCAGACGTAGGAGCGGTTAGCACCGCTCAAAAATGATCTCCCCAGGTCAGGAGCAGGTTGCGAAAGCCACCTCCTCTATGAGGATACTTTACCAACTCAATGGCAACATATTTGAAAGTGGATATTAGCTTTAGTGAATCTCGACTGGTTCCTATTGGGCAGTGCCCAATAGGAACGATGTAAGTCGGTACAATAAAAGTTGGGAATTCATAACCCAACCGGTTATGCATATATCAGTTGTACCCGTATCAGAGTATCCATTGTATAGTACCTGTCTGTCTGTGTGTGTCCCTTTAAGCCCGTATATGGACATGTCTGTATCTGTCTGTGTCTCTTTTATGGTCCCCTTTATATGGAGTTCTGTATGGACACCTAGTCCAGGCCAGCCTATGACATCAGTACTATGACGTCATATTGATGACATCAGGGTACATCATATATGGGGATTTGTAGATTTATTGCTATTTTTTGGAGGTCCACTGACCCGGCTGACTTCCCACTCAGTTTCATTACCTCTGGTCCTTTCTTTGCAATTATGCATGCCGAGTTTCAAGTCAATCAGGCAGGTAGTTCTCAAGATATGCTGGCAAAAAGAATTCACTCGCTCGCTCGCTCGCTCGCTCGCTTACTCACTCACTGGGACTTTATAGATGGATGGACATGATTACATGCATCATGATTACAAATTGTTCAGTGATCGTGGTTTTGAGGGCTCTTGTTGTCTTTCCAATATTATGTGCAAGGGCACAGGGACATCTCAGCATAATGTATTCAGCATTTTCATCGTTAGGGGCTGGAAATTGTACATTCCTTACTTCTCAATGTGATAGCGACATCCTATTTCAATTTACTTCAGGGGGTTTACTACAGCTATAGATGTATGATGATGGCCTTTGGCCTGATGTTTTTCCTATATAGAGATAAGTCCACATAGATGTTTATATATGTTTGTGTACTGGGTGTATTGATTTGTACTATTCACTGATAAGGGAAATTACTTCTTTGCTAAGGTTCTGGCTCGCCGGGATCATCATCAGAAGATAATCATGTGGCCTCCATAGATGTATTTAATGGCTTATCTGTCTATTCTGTTTAGCCTTGACCTTGACATGTACCACACACACCCAGACCAAAGCAAATTTTTGCTCTACATAAATCAAGATAAGGAAAGAATGCCATCTGTTTAGGCGTATAATTCTGCCCTGTGCTACAGAACAAAGTATCTCTTTCCCTCACCACTGACTAAAATGCATTTTGCAAAATGCATTTTTTGTTGTTGTTTTAATCAAAGTGTATCATTCCAATGATTGAACTGACACGGATTAGCTGATTTGTTTAAAAAATAAATGTGTAACACCGGGAATGGTGTTACACATTAGGAGCAAATTACTGTAGTAGCGGTATGCCCTTCTGCGTTCAGAGAAAGTGGCCAAATTTACTGCATTCTTTATGGAGAGGAGTGACGTTCAGCTTTGAGGTACTGTGAGGTAAGACAGATCGTTGTGTTAGGTGTGAATTGGGTCTACATTTTTTTGTACAAAAAAATGCTGTAAAATTGGATTTCACCAGGGCTTTAATGAGCCAAGGTTTGCAGATGGAAATGATCACTGACACTTAACTGGAACATTGATTTGTTCTTTGTCTTCGGCATAGTTTATTCAACAGTTTGCTTGAATATAATAGATGTCAAGGTCTCTCCAACATTAAAGATAGGGTGCCGTGATTGTTTCACCCTACAACATAATCATCAGGTATTATGATTATACTTGGAAGATCTTTTAAAAAAAATCAAACCTCGGTTCGAAGTGAAGCGGTGGACAGATAAAACCTCTATTCTGAATGTATTTGGAGAGCTGGTATGACATGCTGACTATAGCAAAGTTAATAATTATTTAGTATAAACCATGCTATTATCTATAGGGTTGAATTGTCATGTGAAGCTTCACCAATTCAATGCAATAGACAGGGACACACATTTTGCTTTTTGAAAAAGCCTATTCATTCTGGACTGATATTTTACACGTACGAGACAGGAAAAACCTGTTAATTCTGGCCTGGAGTGACCATATATGGACATAAGGTAACATACTTTGTGTTTTTGAAAAACCCTGTTCATTCTGGACTGAGATCACCATATATGGTAATTAAACGGACATTCTGTTTTTGAAAAAGCCTGTTCATTCTGGACTGAAATGACCATATATGTGACCGCTCGTGGTGTTTTGAGACACAATGGGGCCATGGTCATTTTTCTACTTTTTAGAATTTTACAAAACTACAGAATGTAAGCTTTCATATGATGTATCATTAATTGAAATTGGATAATATTTGAAGAAGATACGGTCATTTGAATCTTGTTGATCCAGAAACAGCAAAGGAGAGAAAATGCCCTTCAAAGGTTTCTCATTTTAGCACCTTTTCCAGGCCCCAGACAATGGGAGTGACATAGTAGTTAACCCCACCTCTAACCACTCCCCCAACCACTCCCCCACTAGCTGTCAACTGTCTGTCGATACTTGAAACACATTTCACAAGACAGGCCTTCAAGCCAGTAGATCAAATAATACTCATGAATGGTATAAAGTAATTAAGTAAATGTACTTAAGAAATCTACTTAAGTATAATTTTGAGGTTAGGTATTTGTTCTTACTTGAGTATTTCCAGTTTCCAATACTTAGACTCTACTACACTGTGAGCTTGTAGATCTGCTATTTTCAAATTAGTATTTTCTACTTTTTGAAAACAATTTGAAATGAAAGATGGCTACTTCATGATGTATTAATAGGCTACTAGTACTATTTGTACTTTAAGTATTTTGATGATGGAAATACTTTTATACTTTTACTCAAGTAAATTCTGAATAACAGACTTTTACTAGTAACAAATATTTCTGCATTATAGTATTGATACTTTTACTTGAGTAAAGATCTGAGTACTTTCCCACCACTACTCTCTTATTTCTTTGCCCAAAAATGCGCTACCCTTCTCTCTCTCTCTCTCTCTCTCTCTCTCTCTCTCTCTCTCTCTCTCTCTCTCTCTCTCTCTCTCTCCAAAGTGATGCTCACTTTACCAGTCGCTCTAATTCACCCGTCATCTCTCTCTCTCACGGGGAAGTTCGAGTAGCGACGCAACATGTTTTGTAACATGATGGAGACGGAGGGAGGGACAGAGTTGCAGCGTGTGGCCGTATGAAATGCATGCAATAATAAGAATAAAGTTACTCTGGCGTTGATTTTAAACCAATTGAACCCCGGATCCTTTGAAACCCACCGAGCCATGACAAAGAAAGAGAGAGGGGGAGGGGGAGAGAAAGATAAAGAGAAAGAAATGTTCATCGCAAGCGACTCCTCTACAACTCAGTGAAGCTGGACTTTAACTTCGCCGTACGACATGTTGCATTCTGAAACTAGTTGATACAACACGTCGCATTCGCGACGCGTTGTGAGCTTGTAGATCAGCTCTTTTCACCAGGCTAAAACTTGCAGGAGGACTCGGAGATAGAGTCACCGCCACTGTGATTTAGGCAACGCGTCCTGTTGTATTCCTGGTACATTCACAGCATTGTAATCCACCTCTGATTCCCCCCTGTGTCACTCCTATGGTGTCACTGTTTTATTTTGCGTCGGGGAGCGCTGTAATCAGCGCATCGCCTGATTTTCGCCTCCGTTTACTGGCTGTCCTGTACATTAAAAGCTTTAAGCAAGCGTGCTGATACAAAGTGAGTTGCAAACTAGCCATTATAAGAAGATACATTGATACTGTTGTGTTTACTGTTTAGAAACACGTGTGCTTATGGGCGGTGCTCGGCCAGTGGGGAGAACCACCGGAGAACAATAGGCGAGACCAATCGCAAGCACTCTATGTGCGGAGGAATGTTCCACCCCCAAATAACTACGGAAAATGTCTTAAAACAGAGCCATGTTTAAGACTATAAAACGATGACTGTATGAATGTAAAACGCCCATCTCTTGTTATTAAAACCTTCATCAACATTCAAACTGTTTTATTATGCCTAGAAACGAAAAAGACAAAAAAATAAAATCGAATGCATTTAGTGCTATTGTAGAAATCCATTACCGCCGAGTTGTGTCTCAAAACACCATGAGGGGACACATATGGGCGTGATACACACAAAGCCATTCATTGGAAGCGGTTTTCACCGCTTCAAAAAGTGTTCAGAAAATGTTAAAATTATGTTTTTTATGTGGCCACACCCACCTGTTCATTAAATGGGCCCCGCAATGCTTTTCAAAATATATATTTTATATAAATATTGGTCCATAATACGGTTTTATACAGGTTTTAGCCTAAACAACCACTCGGATATTGAAATGTCATGTTCTAGGCCTGGGGCCAATTCTGATATCTTCACAAATTGGTACCACCCAAGGTGACCGTACATTTTTTACATTTTTGACTTCCTACATGTCTCTAGTTTACATTTTGGTATGATAACCCTTTCTGAGCTTAATTGATGTTATCAGCCGCTAGAGTCGGTCTCCCATCGACTTTCTAAACAGGAGGAAAATACCCAGAAAACATTTTTTTTCTGGGTATTTAAGTTGGATGTGAGGGGTCTAACTAGGGGTTTGTCATGCTGCTGAATCCATTGCAAGCATTTGTTTTGCACAAAAAACATTCCTCGGGCTACAAATGGCCCCAGAATACGCCCACAAAACTGATGAAACTGATGAAAAGTGATGACTCATCACTTTCCATCACTAAACCATCGTTTTCTGGGTCCATTTGTAGCCCAAGGAATGTTTTTTGTGCAAAACAAATGCTTGCAATGGATTCAGCATCATGACAAACCCCTAGTTAGACCCCTCACATCCTACTTAAATACCCAGAAAAAAAATTCTTTCTGGGTATTTTCCTCCTGTATACTGTAGAAAGTCGATGGGAGACCGACTCTAGCGGCTGATAACATCAATTAAGCTGGGTCTCAGGAAGGGTTATCATACCAAAATGTAAACTAGAGACATATGGCGATGCTTACAACTGGAGTGTGATGTCAGAGCAAAATGGCCACTGTGTGGCCAAAAGTTTCTCATTTGATCCCATAGACAGACTGGCAGGAGATTTCGGGCGGGGGTACGAATAACCCCCACCACTGAATAGCCTTTGAGCATGGCACTGAATGCCCAACTGCACAGTAGCCAACAGTGTAGTTGTACTAGGTGTGTAACTGTTAAAGCATTTGTGCTCAGCGAACATAAGGAAGTCAAAAATGTAAAAAAATGTACGGTCACCTTGGGTGGTACCAATTTGTGAAGATATCAGAATTGGCCCCAGGCATATTCTGCCTGTCTCTAATTCCAAGCGGTTTCAGATGTCTTTGGGCCAAAATTGGAACGATACAGAGAATATTAGAGAACCACGATGAGAACCATGTAGAGTAAATTGTAAATGCGAAATTCATGGTGTGGCCCCTTTAAGTATGCCCTTTAAGTTAGCCACAGTGTTGTTGAATGTTAAAAAGGGGAGGGGATGATATTATGATGCCATTATATCAGTGTATTTCAATTTGGCCTTTTGACTCAGAGGCTTTCAGCTTTCAGGAAGTAACCAAAAATACACAGGGAATACATTGCATATTATAACCACAACTGGGGGTCTATTAGAGTAATGTTAACTCCATAGACACATACAAACTGCATTCCAACTGCTAAGAACCTTGGTGTGGTTCTGGACAGCCAGCTCTCATTCAAGGCACACATTGAAATTCTCACACTTCTCCCCCCTCCCTCCACTGGCTGCCAGTTGCTGCCTGCACAGAGTACAAACACTGATGCTGGCCTTCAAAGCAGCCAAAGGTATGGCACCTCCATACCTCCAAAGCTTGATCGATCCCTACAACCCCACCCGTTCACTCAGATCAGCTAACATAGGGATGCTGACAGAACCCTCGCTAAAAACCCCGATCCCCGACAACGACAACGATCCACTCATCCTAGACTCTCCCCCCCCCCCCCGGGCCTCCAAACTGTGGAATAAACTCCCTAGCTGTTGCACTTAGAACGGCAGACTCACTCCCTAGCTTCCGCCGTGGTCTGAAGACTCGCCTCTTCAGACTCCACCTCAGCCCATAGCACTTACCGTAGCACTTGCCTACCCCCAATGACCATATAGGCTATGTAATTTAGATAGCAGATTGCTCATTGTAAATTGATCTGGATTAAGAGAAAAACAGAAAAAGTACAAAACTATATGGCACCATCTCTTTATCAAACAATTATGCCTCAGAACCCGAACTACATTTGCCACACATGGCCTCTAACTTTAGACTGATACTGTATATTTACGAATAACACAGTTTGGCTGGGTGGGAATTATAATTTGTGATTTTTTTCAGGCTAGTCAGACGCCACTAATAACTCTGCCAAGTGTGCCAGTGTCCCAGTCATGTACTTGTTATTTCAATATTTTAGGCTATGATAATTTTGTTTTGGCCTGACTTTTGGTTTTGTTATGATTGATAATGATATAGTCCTAATTTATATTCTGTCTCTTTTTTGTGACAGGAAGGATAATTCACAAGTATAATACTGTAAGCCTGAGCAGATAAACAACAATGCAGGCAAGTGTGTGGTTGCCTTCTTTATTTGATTGTGAACAAAGATCCATATGGATTGTAATGTTTTCAGTCTAGTAAGCAATGTAATGGAGCCAATACAGTATGCAGGTGTGCAGACTCTCTATATTTGCTGAATCACAGTCCAACATTACCAAGGAATGGGATGCGTGTAGGTCGGCTTTCACAATGATTATCACACAGACAAGCACTTGATTGCAGCGTCACTCACTTACTGACAGCATACAATGTCACCTCCATGCCAACATGGGCTCATGTGCAACAGATGCCAAGTGATTGTTTGTGTTTTAATATATTGACCTCAGGTGTTACATATTAATTTGTAATTACATGTTAGAGCATACGCCGGTGACGGCTAGCAGATAGACCAACAGATTGTGCGGAGGACATGCAAATGCATCTGTACCCTAATCCAATTATGTCAGTGTGATCTGTACAGCAGCTGTTTCATCCAATTATCAAACGATTTCCAACGCACTTCAAAATCGTATTCCTGCTCGACCTCGAGGCCTCCAAAGTTGCAGTGATTATGCCTAGTGATTCTTATCTATCACTGGACTCACTTCACCTCCCCTGTTCAGCTCACAAGATGAGTCACTCTCACCCTCCATCTCTCTTTCTCTCTGCTGCGTAATTGGAAGATATTCACCTTATAATTGGTGTTATGGCTCCCCCCCTACGTCGGAACGTTAATGAGACCATTTTTCATCCCCTCATTAGCATGTGATGTCACCTCCCCCACGCTTGGCCGAGAGAGGCATAGAGGTGACAGTCTGAGGCTCTGAGCAAGGTATGACAAACAAAAGCACCATCCCAGCAGAAAAACTAAAGAAAGACAGAAAGAAAGAATTGAAATGGAAACAACAAAAGGTAGTAGCAGTACAGTAGCGACATCTCAGTCAGTCTCTGTGTGGGGACATTACTGTCTCTAACAGCCTCCACCTGTGTGCGTGTCCATTTTGTGTGTGTGCGTGCGTGCGTGCGTGTGCGCATATTGTTCCTCTGGACTGTCACCGTGTCTGTCAGAGGGCTGGGGAGCCGGCCAACGTGCTGCAGGGTGGGAATTATAATTTGAGTCAAAGACGCCACTAATAACTCCGCCAAGTGTCCCAGCAGTGTCCCAGTCAGAGAGTATTTTAAGATGTTCAATTCCAAATCCATCACCACAGAGACAGATCTGGATGTCACATAAACCTCCTGCAACCTGCCTGTCTACAGTACATCCCCTCTGTCCCTGGCTTTCTGTGTGTGCGCTCATACAAAAAATCACACTTGTGTGAACTGAGTGGTGGAGGCTGCGTGCGTGTGTGTGTGTGTGTGTGTGTGTGTGTGTGCGTGCGTGTGTGTGTGCGTGTGTGTATGTGTGTGTGTGTGTGTGTGTGTGTGTGTGTGTGTGTGTGTGTGTGTGTGTGTGTGCGTGTGTGTGTGTGTGTGTGTGTGTGTGTGTGTGTGTGTGTGAATGTGAATGTGAGTCTGAACAACAGCGCCCCTCCCTTAACATGTGTGGTCAGAAAAGGTACTGCAGGCTACATACAGACACGGACGGACGGACGGACGGACGGACGGATGGACACATACATACCCACACACGGCCACGTATAGGAGACGGTGTGACCACCGCTCAAAAACACACTCACACGTAAACACACACACACACACACACACACACACACACACACACACACACACACACACACACACACACACACACACACACAGCCTTCCTGCAGAAACACTAGCCAATCAATTACTGTGACACAGGGGGAGCTACCCTCGGAGCAGAGAGAAGACTAGGTAAAAGCACACACTATATCTTAAGCCCACATACAGTAAGGGCGCACATTCTCACTCATGCTCAAAGGGTCCCTTATACAGGTGAAATAAATCTGTGTTGATGGAATAATCACAAATGCAGCTGCAGGGACAAAGTAACAGATGAACTGAGAGGTAATTAATTTCCCTCGCTCTGCCTCCCTACCTCTCTATCCCCTCCTAAGGTAAGCCCTCCTCTCTTGTTTCATTACTTTCAGACAGTCATATTCTCTCATTCTGCCACCTCCTCTGCCCCTAGGCCCCTTCCTTCCGACTGCTCAAGTCAGAGCTCATAACCGCCTTAATTGAATCCGTCATTGCCTTAATTGCTTTAATTAATCGCCTTCCCTGTGTTGGAGCCTTTGAGGGGATTCGTAATAGGTGCCAACATTGGCAGGCCTGTGGAAACTGCCAGAGAGCCAGAGAGTAAATACCATGTGTCTTGACGAAGGTATGGAGGGATGAACTCCAAAGACATGCAGATGAGTTGAGGAGACGTTGAGGGATGCAGGTGGCAGTTGGAGGGGCTCTCACTGATGTTTGATGTCACTGCATTAGAGCGGATAGGAAAATTATTACAGCCTAGAAAATGATTGACATGTTAAGCTCATTAGACATGCGTATGCCTGCGTCTTCCAGAAGCAGTGAAGTAACCAACCAATATAGTCATAAGATCCCGGGTTTAAATTCTGCTCCTGGCCTTTTCTTCAAAATCTTTACTTTATGTTATATTTGTTATTTTAGCCGCATTTGAGGTCAGCAGGAATACACTGATAGAAGAATAGGAGTGTAAACAAATGTATGACCTGTGGTCACATCTGGCATGGGCATCTTCAAAGACATGGAATCAATTCCTCTGTTTTGATACTGCATTCCATAGACTGTAAAAAATGTGCATTCATGAAATGCCTTTAACTAGATCTCTCTCTCCCTCCCTCTCTCTCTCTCTCTCTCTCTCTGCCTCTCTCTCTCTGTGTGTGTGTGTGTGTGTGTGTGTGTGTGTGTGTGTGTGTGTGTGTGTGTGTGTGTGTGTGTGTGTGTGTGTGTGTGTGTGTGTGTGTGTCTCTCTCTCATAAACCGTATATAAAGTCAAAGTGTGGAATGAGAAGCAAGGTAACTAAAACTAACTAGCCTATAAACATAACAGTTTAAAAATCATTCACTCAAGTGGACACAACACCACAACTATAAAAAAAAGACTATGGTTAACGATATGTTATAGGCCATAGGGGGCAAAGAAGTAAGGAAGGAAGACAAAAACTGGTGAAGCAATTAGACATGTTCACTGCCTGTGACATTGCAGCTTCAGCAAAGGTCATGTAGTGCGAGACTTCATGAAAAATGCATCTTTGCCATTTCAAGTTGGAAGTTAGAAGTCATAGGTGATTAGGTGTACACTGTACACACTTCAAAGAAGAGACTTTCATGTGTTGCATTTCAAAAAGTGTAATTCACCACGTACAGTGTAGAGCAGGGCCATGGGAGGAAAATTAGGACCCAAAGCTGTATTATGAGCAGATGGAAGGTACTGTACGGTGTGTGTGTGTGTGTGTGTGTGTGTGTGTGTGTGTGTGTGTGTGTGTGTGTGTGTGTGTGTGTGTGTGTGTGGCTTTCTTCATTAGAGACTTTCCTTTACCCTACACTAGCTCAAGGGACCGTGGTGTTTGTAACCCAGATGTGTTCAATATGTTAATTTGACATCAATTAGAGCGCCAGCAGCGTCTTAGGCCTGCCAAATAGATAGGCAACCCCACATTGGGCCATTTCAAAGCCGTTCCAATTCAGTCCTGATATAAACAGAACCTATGGGGCGGGGGGAGAAGGAAAAAAAATGACATGGTTTGCACACAGCTGTTCAATCACTGAGTTGGATTCTGTGTTACATGTAGGGACACATTGGATGCGTTTATATGCACATTCAGAATGGCATTCAGAATGAACTTATTCCGAATAGAGATTCATACCCAAACTTTTACATTGGACCTGAATAAAAGTATCCCTCATTCCTCATTCGTTTACATGACAAAATCATTCATTCGGAATAGAACTTTGGGCATGCGCGCATGAGTTACGTCTGCGCACATTACGTCACCGCGCTAAGCACGGACATGTGCAACAGAATTAATTTATTCCAGACAGCAGACCATTTGGAATGAAGTATTTACATGGCAAATGTATCCCGGTTCAAATGGCATATACCACGCCTCCAGACCGACCGGAATGGCCATTCCTAGACGTTTATATGAGCATTTCTATTCTGAATGAGCAATCATTCCGAATATAAGTGGAATACAACTGTGCATGTAAACGCAGCCACTGACATTTTGAACGTCAACATTCTGAATTAGTTTAATAATTTTCGTGTGGGTGGGGGAGAGAGAGTACATTGATTATTTCAATACAGTAAATAGCTTGTTGGCCTTTATCCAGCAGTGCCTGCTTTTTCAGCACAAACAGTACGAAGTATGAACACATTAAGTTTTCTTATTAAGGCAGTGTTCATCAATGAGAATTGTAGGACCCAAAAGCGAACTGTAATGTGTTTTACAAGGTCTCTGTCCAGGCGTATAATTGGATGGGCGCCATGCCATCACTTAAGGGTAACCATTTGTAACTATCTCATACAATATTAGATTAAAACTCAATGTTGAGGCATCTTTTAAAGCAATTAGGCTTACTGTGTTATCATCCCATTAACTAGCAATGTTTTACTAGCATGAGAAGGAAAGTAGGAGACGACATGAAATGTACATTTTGTAGTAAGGAGTAAACAGTTCTGTTTCTGTGAATACATTGCTAATTTAGCTGTATGGGGTGTCGCAAAGCAATTGATGTCAACGGACTGAAGCCACATTTGAAGCCTAACATGTGACCTATTTATTTTAAATTCACACCATGTGACTGTATTTTGCTGCTGCGAGGAGCGACTGGCACCTTCTCCACTGTGGCAGGAGGTGGAAGACAGACAGACAGACAGACAGACAGACAGACAGACATATAGAGAAATAGATGTTTACGAATGAGATAATACCACACCTCCTGTATGAAATAGATTTCCACCTTCTTATTTCATTTCACTATCTGTGTCTCACCTGTCCACGGTTGGTCACTTGGTGTGGATATAACCAGCAAGCGACGAGGACGGGCCCATAAATGACGTGTGTATTTCACAGTTTTCACCTGCCGTGTCAGCATGGCTGTCATGAATCATTCGCCCACGATGACACTAAATTGGTTACGTCAAATTAACCTGATGTATCATGGCGCCATACCGGGGGTTTCAAATTGGTTTTGTGGCCTCTTATGAGCAATGGAAAGGCATTCATCAAGCGTGGTTTTTACTTGTCCTCGGGCATATTCTGCCTCGCCATCTTCCTTCCCCTCTGACCAAGAGAAGCTAAAGACATGCGTTAATCTGTCACGCATATGCCACGATGGTACCTCTAAATTAGATCTCCTAAGATCTGGGGGCTGCTTACTACATCGGCATAGACTGACCTTGATGCCGATTGCCGAACGCAGATGAATGTTCAATACAGCTCATTCCTTGACCGTGGATTACAGCCGTGCTTTGCATAAATGCAGTGGTTCCCAAACGGTGTTCCGAGGCACACTCATGTGCCATGAGACAATGCCATGTGTGTATCTATTCTGAACATGCATACTGTACACCACTCTTAAGATAAGATATGGCAAACATCAGGTGAGAATCCCATGATACAGAATATCTGATTTCCCCCATCATCTGGAGGATGTATAGCCTGGAAGCCAGCCTGTTCGCTTCGTTCCGCGATTTGTATTGTCTCTCGCATCACAGAGAATCGCGGAACGATTCCAGGCTAGAGGATGTAAGCTCAGCAGTCTGCATTTTGCATGAGAAAGGCCATTTCAATGTGAATTTAATGTAAATTGTAATCCAGCTGAATGTCATATCTGGAATTCTGGATACAAAATGCATTATTCTCTTTTTTTCCATCACTCCATTACCATGAGCTGGTACACTATATAGCCGTGGTTCTCAAAGTGGGATCTGATGACCCCACCCCAGTGGTCCTAGGGGGGTTCCAGGGGGTCCCCAGCTAAATGTGGCTGTTCAGAAATAGCAGATATACAGTGTGTCACAATCTTAAAAGTATTGGAAATGTTGCATACATTTTAATTTATTGTAACACAAGTCTTCTCTTCTAGGGGTCTCTGGAACAAAGCAATTTCAGATGGGGGTCCGCGGCCAAATATATATATACAGTATATATATATATATATATATATATTAGGGCTGTCCAAGTTAACTCATTTAATCGCAGTTAACTCACCGCTATGTTAATCGCGATTAATTATTTTAATCGCAATTAATCGGATATTTATTTATTTTAGCCATTTGGCCTAACCGTGGTTTAGGACAGTGGTTTTCAACATTACAACAATTATTTTTGGGAGGTCCCCAAATGATCTGCACATTTGAATTTTAATTATTTTATTAATACCTCTAAAATGTTTTTTCATTGTGACAAAACTAATCAACAAACTACTACAGTACTCATATTACTAAGTACATTTAGATTAAGTAAATTAAGCAGATCCTTATACCCATCTGCTGCCGCCAGTTTAATGCAGTACCACTATGATTTATTTGGGGTTTTAATTGATTTCCAATAAAGGATTAACATAATTTTGCATAAAGCCAGCATATTTTTCCACTCCCATGTTAATAGGGGTATACAAGACTTGAGAAATATCCCTCTAAGGTACATTGTGAACAGATAAAAACGTATGACTTATGTGCGATTAATCGCACGATTAACTAGATAAATCATGCGATTAATCGCGATTAAAATATTTAATCGTTGGACAGCACTAATATATATATATATATATATTAGGGCTGGGATGCGATTAAAAATGTTAATCTAATTAATTACAGGCTATGTGATTAATTAATCGCAATTAATCACATTTTAATCGCACATCGATATTTGACCTGAGAAGCAGTTTTTTTCAAGTAAAACACATTTTGTTGTACGAGTGAATCAACAAGTGAGTTTTTTAAATCTAAATTTCGCATCCACTGGGCCAAGCAAAGCGCTCTGATCGGCTACTTCTCCCTTTGCGTTTGTTGTCTCTTCTTGGTTGGTGCATCGCTATGATCGGCATGCCCGAAACTGAAGGTTCTGTGGTGCAAAAACTAAGTGCGATTAAAATGCGTTAATTTTTTTAATCACGTTAATTTTCTGTAATTAATTAATCGCAATTAATCAGTTAAAGTCCCAGCCTTAATATATATATATATATATATATCACAGTTAGTTTGAGATTCAGTTAGATTGAGACCAAGAGCGCTCTTTGTGCGGGGCGGGGCGGAGAGGAGAAAGCGGTGACTTTGATCCACACACACTTTGATGTGCCAACAACGGAGCTTCGGCAGGATAGCGCCTCACCCCACGGAGGTTAGGGTTAGGGTTAGGGTTAGGCATAGTTTTACTGAGGTTAAGTTTAGGGTTAGGGTTAGGGTTAGGGTTAGGCATATTAAGCTAATGGCTAAACACAGTTGAGCTAGGCTGGTAGTAAACAAAGAGGGGTTGCAGACGAGTGACGTCACCGACTACACAGTGAATGGCTGTGTTCTCGCCATCGTGTGGTGATTATGCAGAATTACACAGGTGTGTTGATAAGTGACTATCAAAGTGAATTGATCAGGTGGTGGTAGGGGGGTGTGGTGATATAGCAGTTACCCCCAAAATAAAACCTATTTTAACTGGGGACATGTTAAAAATACATGCTCACAATGCCTCGAGGCGTCGTGAGCATGTAGATCGGCTATTTTCACAATTTCTGCCTCTAATATTTCATAATTTGGCCAATGTTTAATTTGTTATTTTAGAGGTATTAAAATTTCCTTAAATTGTCACTTTAGAATTGTGTAGATACACTCAATACCCTTAAACGTTATGTTGGTTTGTTCACTGTTAAGTGCGAAAACAATGTTGCACATTAAGTCCCGACCCACAGGCTGAGGACCACTGCTGTTCCATGGCAGGGTGAAGTAATAATATTATGCCCGTTCTGCTGTTATCCTCTCTCGTACATCTGCTTACCTCTTCACCCCATAGCCAGTAAAAAAAAAAAAAAAAAAAAAACGGTATCTAGTTGTAACCAAGAAAAAATAACTGCACTAGCAAATGTCATGCAAATATGTAACTTATGGAGCAAGGTGCAAAGCTGCACTTTTGTTAGTGTGGTATACTTGCTGAATACTTGGAATGGTGACAAGGCGGTTTTGACGGAACTACTTGACAGGTGTCTGTTTATCAAAAGGTTATTGTAGAAAATATCTAATTAAGTAAACAAGAACTCTCGTCAGAGAATATCAGAATCAAGGACACACGAAATAAACGAAATGCAAATTATTGCGACCGTCAGGTCGCAGTTACTACCAAAACCTCCACCGGCTGTCTGTCTGTCAGTCAGTCAGTCAGTCAGTCAGTCAGTCAGTCAGTCTGTCAGTCAGTCAGTCTGTCCGTCACGTCACACTTTTCCCCAACTCATATCTCCGCCACCGTTGCCCCAATCCATGCCAAACTTTGCACACACACTCCTTGCCTGCCAATCCACAACCTCCAGGGACCCCCGGAGCTCCAGGGACCCCCAGGGACCCCCTTCCGCCGCCACCAAAAAGTGCAAAAATGACCAAATGACCACCCTAACGGGGCTGTTCACGGGGAATTCCCGGGGACCACCGACTCCTGGTTCTCCAGAATGGATGCAAAAGTGGTCGCAACCCTAGTGGAGGACCCCCGCCACTGCAGCGCACATAAAATGCCGTAACTCTGGCTAGGAGCGACCGGGAGAGCCGGGGCCGGTACCCATGCGTCCGCCTCGGCGGCGCCAAGAGAGCCGTCAACATTTTTGGACACTGCTCCTAGAGATGTTGCCATAAAATCACGCAAATCAGTACACAGTATGTCTACACTCATGCCATCAACATTGATCTGTCCCATATAGCGCCACCATCAGGCCGATTTTTTCAAACACATTTTTGGACACTGACCCAACAGATTTTGCCCTAAAATCACGCAAATCGGTACACAGTATGTCTACACTCATGTCATCAACATGGATCTATCCCATATAGCGCCACCATCAGGCTGATTTTTTCAAACACATTTTTGTACACTGCTCCTACACATTTTGCCCTAAAATCACGCTGCGACCTGACGGTCGCTTATCTCCCGATTAGGGAGTCTTACTGGTAATTATTATGTTTTTATTACAGTAGATGGATTAGATGTTGGACCAGTTCGCAGGTGAAGGAAACAAGGCTCTGTGAGAGGGTGGAGGAGGCCAGGTACAGAACCCTTGGCACATGGCATGTGCGGTGTACCGATCTTGATTTTTTCCCCCCTACTCAGTCAGTCACTAATAGAATTTAAAAGATTCATATATATTGTCAAATTAATTCATTTTAGATAACTATAATAACCTTGGTGCAGATGGATAGTTAGTGCTTTTGTTAGTTCCATACACACTGCATATGCCTGGCAATTTATGTTTTTTTTTCCCCATCTTTTTTTTACCCAGCAATGTGCTGGTCCTTCTGTTGTCAGTTTTCACAGGTGTCACAAGGCCCACTTAGTGCTTATTGCACAGCTTTATGGCCTCCTCTGGGTTGTTGGGTGGCGGGAGGTTGATGGTTTGTTTGGCTAGAAGCAATTAAGAAAAAGGAAGAAAAAGAAAAGGGCCCAGAAAGTTGAATTAAGCAGAAACTGGCCATAATATGCTAAATGGAAATAGAGATTGAGGCATAGTAAAAGTTGAAGAAAGCCGATGCGCAGGCTATTATGTGCACGCCACTGTCAGAACACGATGATGATCTCTGCTATTCGCTCTTCCCCCACTCCTGTTATTTTCAGCTTCGAGTACACCCCCATTACACAGACATCCTCTGAACAGAATCCAACCCGATCAGTCTATATCATCATGGTAGTATCTCAAGAGACAATTCAGCGGTCCATCAGTAACTCCTACTACTGTGGTATTCTTGAGCTCAATACGATCTAAGAAGAAATGTCATGGTTCTGAGATTTTAACCGAGTCTTTGAGGTACACATTAAGCAAAATGGTGCTCTTTATTCAACATTTTGGTTGTTAGACTTTCATCAGGATGGACAATTGTCAATCCGTTTCTTTGATATCAGAGATCTCCTTCTGAATAATATGCACTTTTTGTCCTATGCACCTGTCACCAACCTCTGAAGTGTGCATCAGCTTATTTCTAAAGAGGTACACAATAAGGGAAGATGTTTTATTTAGAGTTGTGCTTTTATCCACAATAACAGTGACCTTGGGTCGAATATTCTTTGAGACATGCATTCTTTTATTTTCTTCCTCATTCAGTGAATTCATTTTCTTCCCTGTTGCCATATGGGTCAACTCAACAATAAAAATGTGCCACTCATTAGAGAGTGAATATGTTGGTTTTGCAGCTCTATGTAGCCCAACAAAGTGACAAAATATCATTACATGTCTTACAGTACTTCCAAATTTAAGGCTGGATCGCAACAACGGCTGAGTGACTCAAATTACATCATTGGTTAGCTGGTTGGCCTAAGAAAAACAGAGAAACTCCCCCGCTAAAGGATCAAGCTTATACTAACAGAACAAGGTGGATTATCTGGAAACGTTATATCTATTTCATCAACATAGGAGATTCCATTGAGTACACAGTTTGTACATGGTTGCTGTTAGGATAAATTATGATACATAATTATGTTATTGGTGTATGAGTCTCATATGACCATATAAAGGCATAATATGAACTGAACGTACAGTATATAAGAGACCACATTTTGGTCGGATACTGTAGGTTCAGGCTAAACTGATTACAGGTCATGGTAACTTTGGTTGCCCTGACTACGAAATCATGATATACTGTATGTCTGTGGAAAATTACCAACATACGTGTCCCTTTCTTCCTGTTACTTCCTTGTTATGATTTGGGAACAAATGAATGAGTTCCACGCTTCTTACTGTCATAACTGTATGTCTTTATATACTGAATGTAACTTCCATTTTGGGAGAGAGAATGCTCGACCTGCCACTAGTGGTGGGGAGAGATTTAGAACTGTCTGTCTACCTTGTCTGTCTCTCCTCAATACAGCAATCTATGGACTGTCCTTTGGCTCGTGTCTCTTATTTTGGTTATGGATTTTATCCATAATCCATATTTATTTAACATTAATAATTTACATTTCAATGGTCCTTCGAGCCGGATACTGTTTGTAACATTGGCCGACTGAGGGACGGATAAGTGTTCAGGCTGTTAGCCATTTAAGGTTCACTTTCTCTCCCCCGGTGGAACAATGTTGCAACACGTATCTGGAACCAGCCAGGAAATCCTACATTTCTGTATTTTCAGACAAAGGTTTTTATTTAGACAACAGTGTTATCTGAGTTTTGGATTAATGTGGAACCTGCGTGGACATCCGGGAGCAGCGGACCGTGTTGGACCATCGGACACAAGAGGTTGGATACTCCCCCGGTCCTGTCTGCGCCTGGATCTCTGCGCCTGGCAAATTCCTAAAATGATTAAGATAAGTACATATTTACTTAGTCCCCTAGGGAGGGGATTGGGCTCCCCGAACCTAGGGGACAACAGGCGGCGGCGGAATCGCGAGGTTCCGAGGGCACGATAAAGACTGTATATAGTGCTGGGGAGTTACTGAAGGCCCCCGTGTCTAGTGAAGGGTGAGTTAACATCCTGCCGTGGTACCGTCTAGTCGGCGTGATTGTCGCACATCGTGAGACCCTGTGAGGCAGTGTGGAGGCAACACGTGGTACGTGGATGACAGTCCACACCTAGCAGAGGGTGCGGTTTTTGGGACGACCTCTGTGAACAGGCAAGGCTGGTGAAAACGGTCAAAGTTTCAATTCCCATAGCCAAGTGGGGTTGGGATCAGACCGTCGGCTTCCTCCCTGGGTGACCAATCATCACTACGGGGTCAGGGGTCGCTATCGACTGGGTCACCGGCCGGTCGGGTCACATATGGCAGTAAGACCATGCAGTGCCTGTTGAGGACTGATGGCCGCTGTGCTCGATCCAATGTACAGTCAGGCCACAGTAAGCCAAAAGCGAATGCGTCAGTAGGCGAGCTGTGTCTCCTGTGATCGGTGGGCTTTGAAAAGAAGACACCGGGAAGCAGGAGAACTTGAACTCTCTGTCCAGGGTTGCCTGGGCGCAGACCTCGAGTGGAAAGGGGTCTCTGCCCGGGACTGCGCCTTAAATGGAGGTCCGAAAGACTTAAGTGTTAAAAAAATATTACAGTCCTTTTCGAAATTTGAATTTATAAATATTATTAAAGTCTTCATAATATTATTATTATTATTACCCTGATAAAATGTTTAATATGGAGGTCATATGAACCTCATACAAATATGAAAAGGATAGATTGTTAGGATAAATTATGATACATAATTATGTTATTGGTGTATGAGTCTCATATGACCATATAAAGGCATAATATGAACTGAACGTACAGTCAGGGCCGGATTTACCATTGGGCAAGGGTGGGCACGTGCCCAGGGGCCTCAGGGGGGTGGGGGGCCTCCAAAAAAAAAAATATATTTTTTGGACCCCAAAAAATGTAGTAGGCATGATCGCGAAATTCCATGTTTAACCCCCATACCAACCCCATCTTTCAAACATGGCAGCCACGTTTGTTTACATTTCAAGAAAACATAATGGCTGCTAGCTCATGAATGCCTGAACGGATTTCCATTCGGATTTTTTTGTTTGAAAGCTGTGAACAGTGTGCACACATGTGGTGCATGATCTAGGCATGGCGGTGCATGATCCGTGCACTATTAATTACATGGAAGTCTATGGAGAGGGAGGCGGTGTGGAACTTGGAAGCCATTTTGAAAAGACCCTGAATGAGTTAATGATGAAATTTTAAAGTATTGCTATCCAAATAAAGTGATATTTGTGTTTAGTTACTGTGCATTTTGTTTTATTATGGTATTAACATTGAGAGCTTCTGCTCTGCTCGCCGCACTGCATGTAGTTGCTCTGAAAGCTTAGTGCAGTCTAAAGCCCACCCACTCTATGTATCCGGTACTTCGCGCGTGCGGTACTTCGCGTGTGCGGTACTTCGCGCGCGCACAAGGGCCTCTTTATTTCCCCTTGCCCAGGGGCCTCATGTCATATAAATCCGGCACTGCGTACAGTATATAAGAGACCACATTTTGGTCGGATACTGTAGGTTCAGGCTAAACTGATTACAGGTCATGGTAACTTTGGTTGCCCTGACTACGAAATCATGATATACTGTATGTCTGTGGAAAATTACCAACATACGTGTCCCTTTCTTCCTGTTACTTCCTTGTTATGATTTGGGAACAAATGAATGAGTTCCACGCTTCTTACTGTCATAACTGTATGTCTTTATATACTGAATGTAACTTCCATTTTGGGAGAGAGAATGCTCGACCTGCCACTAGTGGTGGGGAGAGATTTAGAACTGTCTGTCTACCTTGTCTGTCTCTCCTCAATACAGCAATCTATGGACTGTCCTTTGGCTCGTGTCTCTTATTTTGGTTATGGATTTTATCCATAATCCATATTTATTTAACATTAATAATTTACATTTCAGTTGCTATACCACCATTAGAACTATTGCCCCACAACAATGTTGAGGAGGTTTTGGCGTTAGACTGGACCTGTCATTATTATTGCTTATCAATGAATAATTACTATCAAAATGTACCCTGCTAAAATGTAGCCTCTAATTTACGGGTGCATACTGCATGTTGCTGTAGCGGTACAGTTCTTGCCATGATCAAGTTATCTAAAATCCAAATTGATAGCTAAACTTGTTCTGTGTCCGTGTGAGTCACATTTAGTACAGCTGTCAGCCAGGTCAAGGCAGATGGCAAATTAGCTCGACAGCTAAAGCGCTGCACAAAATGACATTTTACACAATGTCAAACAACTGTTTCTTTCAAGCATTTTGGTCTGTGTTGTACTCACCTGAATATACTGACTATTATGCGAACTCATCCTGCAGTGTACAGATAGAGAAGAACATCGCAAGGGTGACTGCTGCTTGTGCAAAACAGGTGATTATTCAACTAGAGTAACCTTTGAGACACCACAATATGGCACTGCTTATTATTATTGTCAGTGAATTATTTAACTACATATGTTGTGAATAGAAAAGCTAACATCAAATTTATCTTCATATTTTATTGTTTTCTACACCTTCTGAAAGTTGCTGACTAAAGGTATAGCATGTACTGTAACACTGTGGTGTGTGATTCAGAGTTTGCTCACTTAAATGCCTCCACCCACTAACCGAAATGGTGCACGATGTTGTGGGATTTGAGGTATTTATGACTTCGACGATAAACAGCCCAAAATCGCTCATGATGCACAGTTTTTCTTGCGTAGTGTGAAATGGCTGGCGATTATGTTAATAGCCTTTTTACAACTCTCCCGACGGTTTAGAAAATATCTGACATGTTTGAAAATCAGTGCACAGCGGGGTACAAATTTTGTAGTTGAAACGAGTCGTCAAGATATCTCTCCTGAGCAAATCTGTGATAGATTTGATACAGAGTGAATTCTGCGGGTGAAAAGCCACGGTGCCGGTCAGAGTCAGATCAAGTTACAACACAACACCCACAGCACGGCAGCAGGCGGCTGGTGCAGCAACATGGAAGATTTATCCACCGCAAGCGAAATTGAAAGCTAAAGTATGGAAGCATTTCGGATTCAGGCGAAAACCATGGAGTTATGACACAAAAAAACAGCTGAAAACCTGCGCATTGACATCCAAAAACCCACGCTGGCATTTGCATCGCTTTGTAAACTGTGCCTCAACATGTCGTTATAACCACACAAGTTAATGTGTGGTCATGTCGCGATAGTTTTCAGTTGTGTAATGTGTTGTACAGTATAGGTCTACTTTTGATGGATTTTACTAACCGGAAGTTCTATCCACCGTCCCAGTATAAGGGAGCATGGATCATCATCACTGACACGAATACAGAGACGCAGCAGCCCCTCCCTCTCTCTCTCCTTCTCAGATTTCACCACAGGGCTGTCGGTGAAGAAGTCTCGTAGTGTGAACGATTTACTCGCACAGCATGACACAAGACCCAATAATCTTCAAGAAAGAGGATTGTGTAGTGCAAATGCTCATACGATCCGATGAAATAATAATGAAATTGGTTTGTACTCAGTCTTGGATAGAGGCCTTAAAGGGCCATTTCACCTCTGGGACAACCCAATCTTATTTTATTGTTGTTTTGGAGACGATCAACACAATCCTGAGTTATTTTTTGTGTTCAATCTGTGTTTTGAGATATTTTAGTATTTCAGCATGTACTAGTGATGCGTTTTGCATCATATGATGCAAAACAATGCAATACTGCTGAGTTTCGTAAAAAAACAAGATAGTGAGAAGATGTGGGAAGGGTGTTCAAGCCCACCACGTGCTTGGCCCCCTAATTAAAACACATCTGCATGCAAATGCTGCTAATTTAGTTTGCAACTTGCATCTTGATGTTTAACCAGGATACACGATTGATAAATGTGCTATGTTTTATACAGCCTTTTGTTATTATAAATCTCATCCATCTGTTGTCCCATGGATGTTAAAGAGTTGTTACTACCAGGCTTTTGATTGCTGTCTTTTTTAAAGTGCAGGATAAGAACATAATTTATGGTGCTTACCGGTATATGTCATTTGGAAACCATGACAAAAACACAATTTTTATGACTATGAATTGACAAAATTAGTATGCAACAGATGTAGCTTATATTTCGCTCGGCCGGTGGCCTACTTGGGAACGGTTCAAGTTAGGAATGCATGCCTCGACTGTTTAGTTTTTTGTTTGTTTGTATGTGTGTCTCTTTTATGCCCATACAGTATATAGATATCTCTGTATCGCACTTTTATCCCCATATGGAGATGAGCATATACCCATATATGGACACATTTCCATCCAATCGACAGCCTATACTTAATGGCCATAATGCCAGATCAGCGGTTCTGCACAACTTACTGTATCTGTCCAACTTCACGACTGGCACCACACCACATCCCTCGCGGGTACACATCAATACGTGAACGTATCGTCATACTTCAGAGATGTTGTGCATTTATAGCAGCATTATATAGTTCATTTACCACTTCTGATACCCCAATTAACTTGAACTACCCAGTCCAGAACCACATCAGCTCAATTTCTTCCCAAAAAAAAGCTACAGTACACGTATATGCTCTGCAGTAACCCCTCTATTTTTCTCACACGTCTTGTAGGTGATGGGCGGATATACGTAGGAACTGCAAACACTGTTGTTTACCTCCAATTAACGGCAAACATATATAATTAGCACCTAATAGTCAGTTAATCTAATTAAATAACAGAGTATATTAGCAATGAGTGTATGTTATGTTTATGTAACTCAAGCACCAACTGAGAGTCACCATAAACGGATGCCATAGCAACATCTCAGCAACATGTGAGGTATGGATTCTACTTTTAAACCACTGGTGCAATTCACCAAGAAAGACGCATAGCAACGCATAGCAACCCTGAGTTATATTTGGCACGTAAAAACAAATTGATATTTCGCAATGGGAGCAGCTTACAATCATGTGTTTTCATTCAATACCACATTTTGTGCAACCACCCCCTCCCCCTCAATTATCTTACACAGCAAAACTTTACAAATGGGCACCTAAGCTTAAATGATCGCTCATGAGGGTTATACTGGTGTACTGGGTCAGGTAAAAAGAACAGCTTGAATGGAACTGCATACAGTAGATGAGAATGAACGTTCATGGGGAACTAATTTCAGTCATCTGATGGATTGTTAGGTCAGTAAAACACTTTAAAGAGCTTTGAGTTTAATAGTCGTTATGAAAGAAAAAGAACATACTAATCTCTCCACTCCAAGAATTTGGTTCTTGGGCTGTTAGTTATTGCAAAACGTTCTGATGCCCTAAGGTTATACTGTAGCTTACAACTGTGGTTCAGTACTGACATTAAATGCCAGTATTTGTTCTCATGGTATGATGGTGGTATTAACTCTTTTACCGCTTTGGACGTTCCCGTTCGCCCCATTTTTCACAGCGGCGCGATGCCAATTGTACGTTCTTTGGCTCGTTCTTTTGT
>NC_137833.1:32870563-32905563 GCF_963921795.1 Nannobrachium achirus
GTCAGCCCAGGGCAATCATCTTCCCAACTTTTCACCATCATTCAGCCACTGTGAATGACGCTTAAAAACAATGCAGCCATTTTGACAGGTTTTACACAGTGGGTCGCCTAAGGGTTCTTTGTCAGCAGCGGAAAAGCCAGAAAGAATGGCAGAACCATGTGCCAACTCAAGGGTCTTAGGCAGGTAATTCACATGATGGAACGAGGCTGTGCTACACTGGGGCCGAGTGATAACGCACACACATGTACGCACAAGCATACACATATGCATACACACACATGCACGCATGCACAAACATACACAGAGACACACACACACACACACACACACACACACACACACACACACAAAAACAATCATTTGAAGTGCACAAATGACTGTATATGGTTGCTGTTGGGTAGAAACCTTGTATAATGAACACATTTGACAAACAACCACCATCGTGAGTTCCTTCTCACCCTCTTTACCACACACAAGCACACACGCACGCACGCACGTACGCGCACGCACGCACGCACGTACGCGCACACACACACACACACACACACACACACACACACACACACACACACACACACACACACACACACACACAAGCCTTTTGTCTAATTCTTAAAAAATATGTGGAAGTAAGACAACTTTGTTTTTTAAGAACTAATCTCATTTGTTTACAATAACAAAATCCCTGAAGGAATAGCAATAATGGGTATTAATTATGGAGTACTAAGGAAGCCTCAAGCTTTGAGTCAACAACTTTAGTTTACATGTAGAGAAGATTAATGTCCTCCAAGAATTGGCATTTCACTGACTGAAAATTACTTTTTTTAATTATCCAAATGAATTCCAAATATTATCAAATTATCTCGCGGCACCCCTGGACTGTCATCACGGCACCCCAGGGTGCCCCGTCACCCACTTCGAAAGTGGCTGCTGTAGAGGATGATATTGTGGTGGGGAAGAAACTCTAACGTCTGGTTTCCACTTTGTCGTATGATGGGGTTGCTCACCAAACATACATCTACAATATCTGCTATTTTCGTCACACGACAGACTATGAATTAAGCATTAAACAAGAACCCCAATTATCCCATTGAAGCACAGTAGATGCACTTGCAGTGGTGGAAGAAGTACTATTTTTTTTACTCAAGTAAAAGTAATAATACCACAATATAGGTACTCTCTTACAACTAAAAGTCTTGTATTCCTGTTTAACTTGAGTAAAAGTGCTATATTATTTGTATCAACACATACTACATTACAAAAGTAAAAGTAGTAAGTACTCATATTCTTCAAAAGATTTTGAATATAGCAAGCTCCCAATACTTGTGATGTGACGCTGTGAGCTTTTTGTAACAATCTGCTAAGTAACAACTAAGTAACTAAAGTTTTCAAATAAGTGTAGTGGAGTAGAGCGGGTAAAAGTATTGAAAATTGGAACTTACTCCAACAAGTTCGGTTCGGGTCATTTTGACCCGTTTTACATTTTCATTTCAAGTAGAAGATATATATTTTTTTTTCAACTGAAACTCACTGGCCTTAAAGGAGTAGTTCACCACTTTTCAACCTGTCTTCATATAATAGGTCCTCACTAATGTTCATGATAAAACATCACAATTTTTTTCTACTCGGTCCAAGTCTCCTAGGAGAGCTGTGGGAAGTTCAGAATCCATCGTCTTGTGACATCATCATTTTCCAAAAAAAAAAATTAATCAATATTTTTGAAAAAAATATTTAGATTTTTATTATCGCGAGAACAATGGCTTCCACTTTAAAATTGCAACTTTTCAGGAATAGAAAGCCTGCAGTTTCTATAAGATGGATTGGCAATAGGGATGCGAATCTCGACCACTGAGGCGATACGATACGCATCACGATACACTACCAGCGATACGATATAATTGCGATACATTGAAATCTTGCCGATACGATACATCACGATTCACCCCTGACCCCGATATGATGCGATATGTTTCACGATACTTTGCGATACACCCCTGGTCCTTACGATGCGATACGATTCACGATTCGGTGCGATTCAACACAATGCAAAGGATTTATATTAAAGCCCATGTAAATCCCCCCCCCCCCCAAAAAAAAGTACTAAAAATGCATTACATTTAATTTCCAAACAATTTATTGTTTCACTGTAGTACTAGGCTCTGTCTAACAATCCAACTTATTGAAATCTGGGAGAACACTCCCTGGCTGGTAGAATTGTTTGATTAATACTATATCATGATATCATTATTATATATCATTACATCCTCAACAGGTGGTCAGGGACCCCTAGGGTCCTCAGAGTTATGTGAGGCGGGCCAAATGTTAATAGTTAGTTGTTACAGTAACCAATTGAACCCTAGCAAGTAGCAACCCTATAGGGGAACATTAGCCAATACATTAACACTTAGTGGGGGTTTAAGAGATAATAATTAATGGATTATAATGGATTATAATGAATAACATAAATCCATCATATTAATAGAAAAGATAATGTGTGAACAAATAAACACAACATAGTAATGTATTAATGTCACTGATGATATAGTGTTGTCAAACAAGTCTCTGACAAGTTTTAATCTGCAACAGTTTTATATAATAGCCTACAGTAGTCTAACATAGGCTATAGCCTACAGTGGGGGTCCCTGCTTGATCTCTCTCTTCTCAGTTAAGGATCCTTGACCTGTATTATTATTATATTGTATGAATAGACCTATAATCTCGTAGATATTTGAGTCACAATGCGTCGCGTTGTGAGCTTGTAGGTCTGCTATTTAGGTGCGTGCGCGACACCGTCAAGCTGCCAAGTATAAATCAGGCTCCAGCCTGAGCCTCTCTTTGCAGAGGGAACAGCAGCAGCCTGCAGCTACAGTAACAATTTGTGAATCAGTGTCAAATACTTTAAATCGCTAGTTGCACGCCCAGTATCGTTGTTGTAGTTCATACGTGTGTGTAGTTAAAGCGTGGAAGCTTCTGCTTTGTTTAAATCAATTCCGTCGCAGACTCGACAAGAAGAACAAACGGGTGTGGAATGTGGATCATAATATCACGCAGCGTGCTCCAGTCCAGTGACACAACAACGGATCACATCAGCGAACATTGGACAGGGATGTTATAAAGCTAAACGTGGTACTAATCTTGCATGTTTAACCAGTGGGCTCACGACTCACGAGTGCTGTCTGTCTGCATTCGGTCGGGTCGGGTGTTCACTGCGCTCAGCTCAGCTCAGTGCTGCTGTAAAAGACGCATGTCTGTAGAGTCGCTACAAGTGCTTTTTGGGGGGAGGGCTATTCAATGCGCCTCGGAAACACAGTATCTAGAATGAAATACTATGCAAAAACCGATCCAACCGTGGAATGTACCGATCCAAACACTCACGATACGATACAATCACGATTCCAGCCGTCAATTGTACCGATCCACCCTGAATGAACCGATTCACTCGTGTCGCGCACGTTTGTATCGCGATTACGATCCGTATCGGTATATCTCCGCATCCCTAATTGGCAATCGATGATGTCACAAGACTATGGGTTTCTGACCTGCCCACAGCCCTCCTTTGAGAAAAAAAAATTTAAAAAAAAGAGAGAAAAGCTATTTTTGAGTGAGGACCAATTATATGAACATAGGTTGAAAAGTGGTGGAGTGCCCCTTTAAAGATTCTTCTGTGATGAACATGTAAAAAAATGTTTGCACTACACCCATGGTCATAACCCCCCCGCGAACCTAACAGAACTTAAGGGTTCAGTACAGCACTCGAGTAAACTACTTACGGCAGTTGCTTTCCACCGCTGTGCACTGCGTTGGCACACACACACACACACACACGCACACACACACACACACACACACACACACACACACACACACACACACACACACACACACACACACACACACACACACACACACACACAAGAGCAGCACGCTCCCTGGTGTGGATGTGTCTGAGTGGGTTAGACACAGTCACTGTTTGAAACTGTTGGATTCCATTAAAGTTTCTTAATGCATACCATTATAACTATAAGTGCTTAAGCTCTGCACTCTTATCGTAGAGCAGCTTACTTGGCCTGTCTTTCTTGGAGATTAGGCTACCGTGTTAAATGGGAAGTAGCTGCTAGCATCTCTGCTCCTCACTGGTGGTGTGGCAGCATGTGTGGACCACCTGCTCCGTTTGCCATTAAATTCTATTTTTTTCCCCTGCTGGCAATATTTCAATGGCATAAATATATAATTACCTTACATTGACCGACCTCTGTAATTACAATTAAAATAGGTGCAGCGCATTTTGTCCAGCCAGTGAAATGCGGGTGAAGTAATATATTGAACACTTTAATTTTCACCTTCTGGACAAGTGGAAGATAACATTGACTACAGCCCAAGACATAATAAGACGTGATTTATTCCGCTGGTGGTCCTTGGCTCAGCTGTCAGTCAAAGCTCTAGATACATGTAGCCTGTAGGCCAGGAGCTGAATTATGTGTTGTGTTGGTGCTGAACAGATTGTGTGTGTTTGTGTGTGTGCGTGCGTGTGTGTGTGTGTGTGGGGGGGTTGTGCGTGCGTGCTTGCGCATGTCAATAGCTTTAACATACAGGTAAACCAGACCATTATGGCGCCCATATAATCTGCATATAAATAAGTTCATGTAATTAAAATCCATCCATCCATCCATCAGGACCAACAACATCTGCTTGCTTGAAATTCATGGCACTATGTGATTAGCAACATATTAAATTAGAAAAGATTCCGTCCATTGTGTTCTCTTGACATTGTAGTTGTAAATGAACTAATTAGCTACCACTCATATTAGTCAAATCTCACTTACCCATATGGTATTTGTAGACTCAGATGTTGTCACTTTTAACCATTCTTTTCCTGTCAGCAATGAACAAGCTTTTTAATTTGCTCAACCTTTCTCGATAGGTATACTGAAAAATAATTCAGGCACTCAGGCACAATTGTAACACTCAAAACAAAAACAAAATGACTAACCGGAAACATACTGCAGGTGTATGTGACAGATTATTGTTATGTTTGCTTCTTTATTCAAATAGAAATTGAAACCATGCAGGTATAATCCTATTTATGCCTTGTAGAATCAAGAATGCTTGCGTGAAACAAAGCTTACCGTAACTTGCACAATTCACCTGGATGACCTATTTTGAGGTAAAAATGTTGAAAGGTGACGAGACTGTAGCTGTGCAATTCAGCTTCTAAGGATTCCCCCACATGCTTCAGGCTGCTCCCACACGTACTTAAGCACCATTCCCACCAGGCTCTAAAAATCGTTCTCAACTCATGTGGATGGTAGCATCCAACACCACAGCGATAATGCAGAGATAATTGATGTTGAACGCCAACATAATTATCGTTAACGATAATCATCACTATAGTTACCCTTATCGTGCCCGGTGCTTTATAGTTTTATTTTTGTTAACTGTACTACAGTACTTGATTTCAGTTGGAATGGCTTTACATGTTTGTTGCGATTGGTTGTAGTTTGATGTCCATTGTTCCATTTGGACCTTTGTTTGCATATAATAATGCTCATATAACTAGTAAGACACCTGAGGGTGACTTGCGACCTCAGGGTGACATGCGACCCCAATTCTTGGCCATCTGGCCATTCATGATAGTTATGTTCCATGACTCATATATGGGCATAAAAAGTATGTCATGTGACATCACTTCCTGTACAGACAGTCAGACAGACAGCCATTGACTCCGGCCTAACAATGGCTACTGTCTATGACGGTAGTCCCATATGACATGATGGACTGGACTATCTCCATATATAGTGTTCTCCACATCTCCATGTTTAGGCCAAACAGGTTCGCTCCATTTCTCCATGTATAGGTCCAAATGCCCAATGTTGAGCTTGACAACGAAGCGTTCTTAACACAGCCGCCCCCATATTTACTTTAGAAAATATGTTAAATTCTAAGAACGTTTTCGAGCAAATAAGCGCTAAACTTCTCGATTTAAAGTCGGATCCAGGCCTAATAACTTTATCTGGCCGCCCCGTTGCCACCACCTTGTTACATTTTCTTTTCTCCAAGTGGATGGACATTCTTTCATAGATGATCTAAGTCCAGCCGCCCCCAGACAGTCAGACAGACAGCCATTGACTCTGGCCTAACAATGGCTACTGTCTATGACGGTAGTCCCAGACATGATGGACTGGACTATCTCCATATACCGGTATAGTGTTCTCCACATCTCCATGTTTAGGCCAAACAGGTTCGCTCCATTTCTCCATGTATAGGTCCAAATGCCCAACGTTGAGCTTGACAACGAAACGTTCTTAACACAGCCGCCCCCATATGATCTAAGTCCAGCCGCCCCGTATCAGATCGGAGGAGGATACCGCACATTGTACCTCATCCACCCTTTCTTATCTCTCCTTTTGGTATCTTTATCCTCCTCCTCCTTTTTTCTTTTTTATTCTTCTCTTTTTTTGTCTTTCTTAGTCTTGTGTATCCTTCTCTTTTTTTGTCTTTATTAGTCTTGTGTAGCCGCCCCGTACAGGAAGTGATGACGACTCACTGACATCACACTGACATCACTTCCTGTACAGAATACGGTCACTCAAGCGACAAGGTTTTTCAGGGTAAATGCGATATTCGGTCGCAATAATGAGCAGCATTAATAATATGATGTACATATAATTATGTAGGCTACTGAATTTTGTTGTGAGAACCTAGGCGATGGCACACACACTTCCTATGCAAGGTTGAGCTCAGCTTTGTTAGAACCACTTTGTAGTACTTAGTTGAATTCAGCTCATTCTTCTTGTTCTGTCAAACTAATTGCTTATGCCATTGTATTGCACAGAAAGACCCATATTTAGGCACATGCAGTCATCCTTGCTCCTGTTTGTGTTCTTACAAAAGATACTTCAAAGTCTTTGAACCTACACAACCCCTATTACCAAGACGGCTGCCACATACCGGTATCATGTAGACAGACTCGTTGCTTGACGCCCATCTTATCTCAATAATAACTGTCATGCATGTGGAGGTTTTGTTGAGAGTTAATTGGCCTCATTGTCCTATGGTGTGGAGGAAATCAATACGTGAATACATCTGAAAAGAAATTAACGAGTGCCTAAACCACCAGAAGCCCTCTGTTTAACAGGAGGAGAGAGAGAGCCTGAGAGTGAGCATAGTGCACTGACAAGAAAATAGCGGGAGAAAGAAGGAGCATGAGGCAGAAAAGGACAGACCTTGGTAGTGAGGAGGATGGGAAGTTACATTTTTTGCTAACATGCATGTTAGAGGGTGGCAGAATATAATCTATGTAGGTCAGGGGTCTTCAACGTTTTCAGGCCGGGGACCCCCAAACTGATGGGGAGATGGAGCAGGGACCCCCTACCACCTTGTAGGGTGGGGGGGTCGGGGCTACGACATATTTTTTATTTTAAACATGTACAAGTTACAGCGAACAGGGTGGGCCGTACCACTACCATTTCTAAACATACTACTTATTAACTGAGAACCAGTGTCAATAATATCAACAATCTGTCAATTGCATAGTAATCATGTATATAAGCTATTCAAAATGGATAGAATCATGATTTATTTTTTAACATAAATGTGAAAAAAAAAAAAAAACATTTTTTGAAATCTTTTTTTTTTTTTTTTTTTTGCAATAATTTCGCGGACCCCCTGCAGTACCTCCGCGGACCCCCTAGGGGTCGCGGACCCCCTGTTGAAGACCCCTGATGTAGGTCATAGTTGACTTTGACTTGTACGTGCCTTGTTATAATGCGGCCCGGTTCGCCTCCCGGCCGGATCACGGTCACACTATATTGGTGGCAGCGCTCTTACGGCAGAATGGGCAGTCGCGAACGGGGGTCAACTGCGCGTTACTGGCCTGGTTGCGTTTGGACCCCCCAGTCTCTGGCTTGTGTGGTCGCGCACTCTTTTCTTTCCTGGTGCGAGGATGCCTATTTACAATTGAAGGTCTCAAAAACAAAAGAGATGTGTATTGATTTTAGAAAATCCTCCCCAGTTCCCCAGAACAGTATTGTCCACGGTCGGCAAGTTGACCTGGTTAACGCCTACAAATATTTGGGCACTACATTTGATAGTAAGCTTAAATTTGATGTGAACTGTGAAATGTTCAAAAAGGTCAGCAACGCCTCTATTGTTTAAGGAGGCTTGCCACATTTCAGGTTGACAAATCCTTAATTAAACTGTTTTACAGTGCTTTCATTGAGTCAATAATCTCCTTCTCCATAATTTGTTGGTATGGAAACCTGAACGTAAAAAACAAAAATCACCTTGGGAGAATTGTGAGAACGGCCACAAAGATAGCTGGAGTAAACTTCAGTAGCCTGGATCACATCTTCCAAAAGCAGGTGCTTAAGAAAGCCAAGTCCATTCGTATGGACATGCAGCTCTCATCCTCTCAGCTGTTGAGTACAAGCTGCTTCCTTCTGGCCTTCGCCTGGAAGCTCCAGTGGCCACAACAAACAGGCATAAGTTCTCCTTTGTGCCTGCTTCTTTATAGGCTTTAAATGCCGATAAGAGGAGGAGGTAATCTGTTGCTTTTGTGAGGCTTAATTAAGTTTCTAAATGATGAAGTGATGCGAATTTCAATGCCGGTACATTCGGTCCTGTCTGGCCTATAGATTGTTGCTTTTTTATTTTAGCTGATACCATGATACCATGAACTGCTATCCTGTTTTTATTGTTCTATGTGTCCTATGTGTTTTTATGTGTTTCTTTTGTGACTGATTTATGCTTTTATATATTGCTGCAACCAAATCGCCCTTCGGGGACAAACAATAAATGAACTTGAACTTGAACTTGCTTCGAGGTAGGGGGACAACTTTTCTCCCGATGGGAGAAATGTGGGGGAAACAAAAACATACCACATCTGATGCCTCTGAGCGCGCCACAGGTTTGAATCCCGATCCCGAAGACCTTCGCTGCGTGTCACTCCCCATCTTTCTCCCCATTTCCTGACAGTCTACTGTCCTATCAACAAAGGCATAAAAATTGTAAATCTTTAAAAAAGAATTATAATCCCACACATACTTCTTTTAGACCACCTATTAAAGCATAACGGACAGCTGCATACCCCGTGCGTCGGAGTCCCAACTCCGACACACCAATAGGCTCCCTGCATCTGCTCCAACTCTCTGCCAGCAAGCTTGTACTGTGGGAACCAACACACAGGCATCGATCGAAAGGACGTCCCACACCCACCTACGGATGTGCTAAAGAAAGATGCTGGTGCAGAAAGGACAAAATGGATAAAGAGCTCGTCTGATGATGACATAAGAGTGAAAAATAATGAAAAATCTAATGCTTTAAAAATGCTTAATCTGCCATAATTGAGCATGAAAATGATTTACATTTATAGTAGGAGTTAGAGTGGCCGTCTTGGAATCCAAAGGTTCCAGGTTCGAACCCCAGCTCGAAGTGTCCTTGAGCAAGTCACTGAACCCCTAACTACTGATGATTAGCCTTGCATGGTTTGCTCCGCCATCAGTGAGTGAATGTGAAGTACATTGTCAAGCGCTTTGAAGGGTCAGAAAGACTAAAAAGCTGCTTTATAAATGCAGTACTGTAGATTTACCATTTACCATAACTGTGGTCCCCTGGCAAGCCCTGAAGTATTCCATTCTTTGTAAGTGCTCAGTGAAAGTTCACAGCCAGCATCCCACAAAAAACGTTTAACGTGTTACGACGACCCCAGCCTAGGGGAACATGGTGAAGTGGGACTCCTCTTTTCCCAGTTTTCAAGAACCACCTGCAACAAAGAATGTTCAGCCTTTTTATGGGTAATATTAAAATCCAATGTCGACAGGGCGTTCTAACAGCCAAACCAATATGCAAGGCTAATCCTAACCCCACAATGCAAAATGCAAAAAAATAATAAGTAAAACTAAACACCAAACACATTTAACCCAATCAAATCAGTTGATTACAAACTAGCAGTAAAAACAACAAAGTATCGTGTTCTCTGGTTGTACGAATTTACAAATGACCGCCCAGGTTATTAAAATCAATGAACACACATGTACGCACGCACACGCGCGCGCGCGCACACACACACACACACACACACACACACACACACACACACACACACACACACACACACACACACACACACACACACACACACACACACACACACTACAAGTGGCATAGAGAGGGAGATACATTCAAATAAAGTTATCAACATGATCAAAATGCTAATGCTGTCTAATGCTTGTGTGCGTGTGTGCATGCCTGTGTGCCTGCGTCACTTGGTTGATGGAGCTTCATGCAGTAGTAACACTTATTAAGTGCCATTGTGCCAGTCACAGCATGATAAGAATAGTCGACTGGTACTTTAAATAAATTAGAAAGACAGGATCCATGAACACACAGAGACAGAGAGACACCCCACAGCGATCAATGTATCCTTGTCACGTCACCTCTCCTCTTCTAGTGAGGGGAGAACCTCTTTGATTTGCATCAAAACAAAACAACCATTTTCAAGGTGACTGTAAATTAAACAATCATGAATGCAATATTTATTTATATTTACAAGTAGTTGCCCCCGCAACCCACAAGGACTATGAGGTCACCAGCACCCCCAGATAAATATAGAAATGGGTCTGCGACCTACAAATGTGTTCCGGCCCACTGTTTGGAAACCACAGACATAAATTACTATATTGGAACATTAACTACACTACACATATTGTGACACTACAACAAAAGTTGTAGTGTCACACCAGCCTGCAATAACATAGGAACGAGCCTCTATGCATATCAATAGTGTGCTAACTTCAGTAGCAGGCATGGCAGGATTTCCTGGCAAGCCTCCGGTGCACTTATTTTTCATTGTTGGGTTGCTAATTGTGCTATTTATATCCTTGTGTTATACCAATTTTCATTGCCATACTGTCAGGCCTGGAATTTCGTTGGCCTTTGGTGTCCATTTTTTGAGGGCACAAAGGCCAAATACCAGGGCAGGAAGGCCATCAAATAAAACACGGTTTTAGTCCATTGAAAGAATGTGTTGAATTTAAGGGTTAGGGGTTAGGGTTAACCTAATCTGCTTTGAGTAGATAAATGATGGTATTTACTATCTGATCCATGCAGCCCTGCACCAATCAAAGTCACTGGATTGGTTTAAAGATGGGGACTCAGGGGAGTTAAGATTTCAGAATCTCAACAAAAGACACCGGAGTCTACATGAGACGAAAGAGACTGTTGTCTATTGTCTACATATGTGACTGAATTGACAAGAAAGAGACAGAGGAGAAAGTGGTACAGTCAGCTGGGGCATTAAGGCCACTGTGGCCTCAGGTCATGTCATTGTTTTGAGGGGCACATGGCCAAACTGAGGGGCAACGACGGCCATGACCTTCATGGCCTCCATGAAATTCTTGTTCTGCATACTGTACTTCCACAATGAAAAGGCATGTACAGTATGGCAATGGCATCCATTGCCGTACATGTCTCCCTGTCCATGGAATTATGGACAGTTTTGTTTTGTTATGTAAACACATGGCTTATGCCTGTAAGAAAGGTTGGTGAATGAGGCCAGATAAATGTCTCAAACATTGTAGAAACACATTATTCAGGCTTCAGTGACTGTATGTAAATATGAAATCACTGATGCACAAGGCAGTGAGTGACAAAGACATGTTTCATGGTGCAAATGGGGGTCATGTACGGTTCATTGAGAGTGTGTGAGACAGATCCGTTCAAGTTGAAAGACTTGGCTTAAAGGAGACGTTCAGACCAAAACAAGACTGCTGGTCCTGGACAGCCAGCTATCATACAAGGCACACATTGCATCAGTCACACGGTCCTGTAGGTTCACACTCTATAACATCCGTAAAATCGACCTTTCCTCACCCAGGAGGCAGCCCAGCTCCTCATCCAGACATCTGTCATATCAAAACTTGACTATTGTAACTCTCTCCTCACTGGTCTCCCGGCATGTGCACTTAAACCTCTCCAACTGATCCAAAATGCCGCGGCACGACTGGTCTTCAACCAGCCTAAGTTCTCACATGTCTCTCCCCTTCTCCGCAGCCTCCACTGGCTTCCGGTTGCGGCCCGCACGGAATACAAAACTCTGATGCTGACCTTCAAAGCAGCCAAAGGTATGTCTCCTCCATACCTCCAAAACCTGATCAACCCCTACACCCCCACCCGTGCACTTAGATCAACCAACACAGGGATGTTGACAGAACCCTCGCTAAAAACCCCAGGGCAAAAATCCACTCGTCCGAGAGAGTTTGCCCTCCTGGCCCCCAAGTTGTGGAATAAACTCCCTGTCGCACTTAGAACAACGGACTCACTCGCTAGCTTTCGCCGAGGACTGAAGACTCACCTTTTCAGACTCCACCTAAACCCTTAGCACTACTGGAAAATTCAATGACCATACATGAAGCTAGTTAGCATTTGTTTTTAGGTTTTTAGAAACCTTTTTTAGAAACGTTTTTTTTACGGATTATATAGTTTTTTTTCTAGATATATATTCATTCACATTTGTTATATTGCTGTTGATGTACTGACACTTAATCTTGTTTATTATTGTGATGTTTATTTTCTTATTGTAAGTCGCTTTGATTGATTGATTGATTGAAGGCTTTATTAGAAGTTTGCATAGGAAAATGTACAGATTCATGACGGTACAGTTCACTGGTACAAGGTCTACTAAAAGGAGATCCATGAAAAGACTAAGCTTATTTCAACAGGAAACCATTAAAGTATCTCATATAACATTGAATGACAGACAAATAGAACACAGTACTATGCAGTAGATATGTAAAGAAAAAAAGAAAACAGTAGGTCTATACAATCAGTAAGTACAGTATATACAATATATACAAGGAAGGGGCAGGTAACAGTAAGTCTAAACAATCAGTATGTACAGTATATACAAGGAAGGGGCAGGGAGGGTAGGGTTGGGCTAGGTTTTTACCAGTTGTGAACGGCTGCTGCCTGTAAGTGGTTTTTTAGGGCAATTTTAAAGGATGCTAGTGATCCACACTCCTTTATGGCCTTCGGTATTAAAGGCATTCCACATTTTTGTGGTGTAGCAGAAGAACGAGTTCGACCCTTTCTTTGAGTTGACTCTGGGTTGAACGTGATCTGTGGCACTGCCTCTGGTGTTGTAATTATGGACATCCTTAACGTTTATAAAGTATTTTGACAGGTACTTGGGTATCATAGTGGTGTAGTGTATCTTGTACACCAGGCCCATTGCAAGTTGCTGTACTCTGTCATCTACTCTGAGCCACCCCACTCTTAACTGGTGAGTAGCGGTGAGGTGAGTCTGATTGGGAAGGTTAAGCAGGACCCTAATTAGCTTTGGATTAAAAGCGTCTGCTAAATGCCTAAACTGTAAACTGTAAACTGTTAGACTACCACTTGCAGTACTTGATGAGAAGACGGCTGTGTTTACTTTCCGGAGGGCGATTTCCGGTTACTAAGCTTTTAGCGTAACTTCTTTAGCGCAAAGAAGGCTTTCTCCTAGTTATTACAGCCAGTATACAAAACAAGGCATCGTGGTACTGTATAAATAAAAAAGAAAATAGCAGCAAAAGAATATAATTGTTAGTGTGTTGATCGCTGGAATCCAGTAGTATGAATGAGAAGATAATGTACGCTTCTAGCGTAGTAAGCTTCTAGAATAGGTTTAGCTACATAACGTATCTACGTAGCTTGTTGTGTACATACTGGCTGTAATAACTCCAGGACAGAGCCTTCTTTGCGCTACACGATACGCTAGAATCTTTCTCTGGAAACCGCGTCATTGTTTCCAGCTCGTTTCTCATCCGGGTCAATATGTGGTGGAATAACAACACTTCGGGTGGTCTCTTGGAACTATAATAAGACAATTCATGAAAAAAAGGGACTTTGGAACGGCCGCTTTTGGGTTGCAACAGCCCCATTTTAGCTGTGAGGAGGTGGTCGTCAAAACTCAGATGAGGAGGAACAATAACAGAAATCCACCAAACCTGGTTGGAACATTTATGGAAACATGCAATTGCAGGGGGGGATATGTTTTGTTCTGGATGCCCCCTTTACACTGATATTGCTATGGTGTCATATTAGAGCAGGTTCTCAAAGTGGGGTCCAGATCATCAGCAAAATGAGTTAAATAGCATCAAAATCAGCTGAACCCTATCTACATCATCTATTAAAAAACGTGGAATATTTTGAAATGGGGGTCCCTGGCACAAAATATTGTCAGATGGGGGTCTGCGGCCAAAAACATTAATGTGGGGGTGAAAACATTTGGGAAACAATGAGATAGGGGCATTCAATGGAGGCGAGGATAGGAGAGAGAGGACTATCAAATAGGATATGAGAGCAGAGATGGATGGAGAGAGAGTCAGAGCCTAATACCCTGTCATTGTGTTAACATCTGTTTAACTGCTCCTAAATCCAGGGAGCCAGCTGCCGTTCATCTGCTGATTGGAGCCATAATCAATCTCTCATCGCTGTGTGTGTGTGTGTGTGTGTGTGTGTGTGTGTGTGTGTGTGTGTGTGTGTGTGTGTGTGTGTGTGTGTGTGTGTGTGTGTGTGTGTGTGCGCGTGCGCGCGTGTGTGTGCGTGTGTGCGTGCATGCAGCATCATTGTAGGTTATTTTGTTGATTTCCTAATGTCTTTACATTGATGTTTTTGGGTGTGTCTGCCTAAGTGTTCATTAATGCTAACCCTATTGTTAATAAACTCTTGTAAAAAAAACAGCACAAATTCGTTTTTTCCATTCACATTGTAAAATTGAGTTATGATTTATTCATTGGCCTCACAATACAAATTAGAGAGATTGTTCATTAGCTTTGCTGATAAAAACCAGGCCAACTGTGTAGCCTGCATTTGCAATTTGTTTCATTAGGCCTGTATTTGCGTGATGATGTTACATTTCAAATTGTTTATTAATGGAAAGGATGAAAACTTTCATAGCCAATGAAAAAACTGAAATGTGGGGAAAACACAGAAATGTGAGAGCAGACTTAAATTACATTTTTATAATAAGTATTTGAAAATAGTGGAAGTAGTTAGTCTTCTAGCAGTGTGCACAAGAAATATTGTGCTGATACTGTAAGTCTAGCGGTTTGGTAAATTGGCTCCAGGCAATCAGACAAATGGCCCTCTTACGGCTAGCCTCCAGCAGGGGTGGGACAAGGGTGAAATTATTTTGGTAAAAAAATATATACATACATACATGCATGCATGCATACATAAATACATACATACATACATACATACATGCATACATGCATACATGCATACATGCATACATGCATGCATACATACATACATACATACATACATACATACATACATCAGATTCAGAATGTTCACATCCTTATACATATCTACACCATGTGAGCTGATCCCATAAATGTTAAAGGCGGGGTGCCATGATTTTTTATCTAGGGTTAGGGTTAGGTATAGGGTTAATGGGTGGATGTTGGAATGGCAGCATGTCGGAATGGGGGCTAAGAAATTACGCGTTGGTATCTTATTGGGAATTACTGAGATGTTTTAGTCATGTTTTTGTTTGTTTTTGTTCCCATAGTGCCGTTTATATCCCGTAGGAATATATAAACGACAAGTTTCTGTGCTGTCAGGTGCTGGAGTTTGTTTGTGGTGTTGGAGAGTCGGGTAGGCCCATTTCTTAAATTGTGATATATACCAGTGGTGTTAAAAGAACACAAGTACAAGTCCGGAATTCAAAATGTACTTGTGTAAAAGTACAAAAGCATTGGTATTAAAATGTACTTAAAGTACCAAAAATAGAAAGTACTCATAATGCGGAATGTCCCATTTCACGACTTTTCAAATGTATAAAATGTATAAAACAAGCTCACAATGCATTGTGAGCTTGTAGATCGTCTATTTTCAAATGTCTGAAATGTATAGGTATGAAGTGGGTTATGTATGTTTTGTAATAATACTCAAAATGTACAAAGTAACTAGTAACTAAAGTAAACTAAAGTTTTCAAATAATTGTAAAATTGTAAAAGTATAATATTTGCCTCTGAGATGTAGTGGAGTAAGTGAAATGTGGAAATACTCCAGTAAAGTAAAGAAATACCTAAAAGATGTTCTTAAGTACAGTACTTGAGTAAATGTACTTACTTACAGTAGTTACTTTAACATGTGCAGTGTATGCTACTATACATTTATCTCTTTATATTTTATACAATTTCAATAACAATCCTGAGGGCACTAGGGCATGCATGCTGGTAGGGATGGAGGTAAGTTTCAGGAGTTATCCAATCATGTCTGCTTTTCCCTGTGGCTTCCTGAATGTAGTTTTTAGCTCACTATTTCACTGTAATAAGTTCCATTTGCATTGCAACCCTCTTGGGACACTCCACATCAGCTGAGAAGGCGTCCGCAAACAGCTGGAAAGTGCCTCAGCATGCCTTGGAGTCAGCAAAACGCTGATCAAATTCTTGCTGTGGGTTTTCAATAGCAGAGGCATATTCATCACCACTGAATGTTGTGCCCTCGTCCACAAGAGCAGTGGTGGAAAAAGTACCCAAATGTTTTACTTAAGTAAAAGTATCAATACTGAAATATAGTACAAGTAAAAGTCCAGAATTCTAAGGGTACTTGAGTAAAAGTACAAAATGTGCTTAAAGTACCAAAAGTAAAAGTACTCATTATGCAGAATGTCCCATGTATAAAAATCTATTGACAATAGTAGATAGTAGATCGGCTATTTTCAAATGGCCAACATGTATATAGGGCTGAAGTAATAATAATCAAAATCTAAAACTAACTAACTCATATTTTCAAATAATTGTAGTGGAGGGGCGCCTGCTGGCTCACTGGTCCAGGCGCATACCACATAGCCTGACAACGTGTCGCTGGTTTGATTCCCGATCCCTGACTACCTTTTCTGCGCGTCTCTCCCCATCTCCCATTTCCTGTCAGTCTACTGTCCTATCAATAGAGGCATAAAAGCCCCAAAACATATTAAAACAAAAAAAATATATATATATATATATACAGTAAAATTACAATATTTGTCTCCGAGAATGTAGTGGAGTAAAAGTAAAAGTATCGGAAATCGGAAATACTCAAGTACAAGGAAATACTCAAAATTGTACTTAAGTACAGTACTTAAGTAAATGTACTTAGTTACCACTGCAAAAGAGATGCATCTACAATACTGTAAAATGCCTTTTAGACTAGGATACCAGTTGTGGATGTGGACATTTGTTAGGTTATGCTCAAGGACTGCCCTAACATGGTGAATACCAAATCACTATGGTGAATACCAAATTGCTAGTATAAATAGGTTGAGCTGGAGGTAGAATATGGAGTTCCAGTAATAATCAGTGTTAGATATTAATATTGAAGAAGGATAAACTTTGACCAGAGCCCCAAATTCCTCGACTAACTAGTATAACTTTGAGAGAAGCCCCTATCACCTCGACTGACTCAATACTGTCTGCCAATTACTCTGGCAGCCATCAAAGACACAACGTCCACTATATGAGAACCGCCCTGATCAGCGGTACTTGGGAAGTCTGCTATAAGCACTAATGACATATTAGCACTACTAGCACTAATAACATATTAGGGTTCTCCCCATCACCAGTCCTTCCTTCAGACATCCTGAGATTGACGTCACTGGGCAGTGGGCACAGATTCATAATGTTGAGTACTGTTAAAAACAGTAAGGCCGTATCATGCCTCTCATATGATACATCAGCAAAATATAGCAAATTTTTGTTTGATATAACACACACACACACACACACACACACACACACACACACACACACACACACACACACACACACACACACACACACACACACACACACACACACACACACACACACACACACTCTCACTCACTCACTCACTCACTCACGCACGCACGCACGCACACAGGCAAGCACGCAGGCACGCACGCTACAATTATCACCATGGTGCATGCACCATTCAAGCCTTCTTTAATAAATAAAAAATAAAAAAGACTGACGAACAACGTCATTAGATTGAACTTTAACTTGTTAGGCAACCTTTCTTTTGTATTATTTTAATATTCCTGACTTTTAATCAATTCAACTCTGCTCTCCACTCAAAACATCTCTTCGGTACATTTCCCCTGCTGAGCCAGTGCACCTCAGTGAAATATGTTGAGTTGATTTCTTCTTCTGAGAAAGAGGCAAGGGGATGTTGTGCCGTGAACTCCTGGAACTGATGTAATCAATACATATCAGGACAGCTGCTGACATGCCGTATTCATGATTTCAAGTATTTGCTGCACAGTGCCTGCTGGTGTATAATGCACTGTAGAACTGCTGGATCTGCATTTTCCTCCTAGAAACTTTCTTTGTAGAAGCACTGCCATTCCATTTGCCAGTCAAAAATCTGTGTCATGGTGGCACTATACTGCTGATTTGAAGGTAAAAATGATTTGTGTATATTGCAGGATGTGCGTGCGTGTGTACAAATTATATATACCTATACTAATTATAAAATACACATTTATTTCCTAATATTACCTAAACAAAGCATACTGTACATGGTGATATTGTATTGGTCCAACACAGAACCTTGTTAATTTTTGCATGATTTATCAATAACGTGTACGAACTGAAATCAATCTTATTGCGACCGTAGGTCGCAGTTTAGTATGAGAAATGGCACATCTTGTCTCCGTCTGTGTCAGGTTTTTTACGGTCTATGGGTTTGACGCTCTGACATCAGCTCTGACATCACTGTGATGTCAGAGGAACCACACTAACAGATTCCCTTTTATGCCCATATATGGAGATCCCTGATGTCATCGATATTAAGCCCATATCTAACAGGACTTCATATGGGAATGCCCATATATGGAGGCCACATCGGCCACATACAGTACCTCACTAACAGAATCCATATATGGCCAAGACAGATGGCCAAGACAGCCCATATCTGTGTGGCTGGTTCTACAGACAGGGATCACCGCTACTCACCAGTTAAGAGTGGGGTGGCGCAGAGTAGATGACAGAGTACAGCAACTTGCAATGGGCCTGGTGTACACTACACCACTATGATACCCAAGTACCTGTCAAAATACTTTATAAACATTAAGGATGTCCATAATTACAACACCAGAGGCAGCGCAACAGATCACTTTCAACCCAGAGTCAAAACCAACAAAGGGTCAAACTCTTTTTTCTGCTATACCACCAAAATGTGGAAAGCCTTACCAAAGGCCATAAAGGAGTGTGGATCACTAGCATCCTTTAAAATTGCCCTGAAAAACCACTTACAGGCAGCAGCCGGTAACTGGTAAAAAAAAACTAACCTAGCCTAACCCTACCCTCCCCTGCCCCTTCTTTGTATATACTTACTTACTTATTGTTTAGACTCTTTTTTTGTTCTCTCATTTTTCTTTTCTTTACATATCTACTGCATAGTACTGTGTTCTATTCGTCTGTCATTCAATGTTATATGAGATACTTAAATGGTTTCCTGTGGAAATAAGCTTAGTCTTTTCATGGATCTCCTTTTAGTAGACCTTGTACCAGTGAACTGTACCGTCATGAAACTGTACCTTTTCCTATGCAAACTTCTAATAAAGTCTTCAATCAATCAATCAATCAATCTCCATATATGGGCATAAAAGGGATTGTATGTATGATGTCAAATGTCATAGACGTCATAGGACTTATGAATAACTGAGTAAGCATGTTTGGGTCTCACAGCATATCTTCATATACAGTACATGGATCTCAATATATGGGTACCAGGGGTACCATATATGTCTAACTGGTCCGATATACATCACTGTCAAGAAGATGGCCAAGACATGGCACAACCTCACCCTTTAGGGCGAGATCGCTTGTCGTCCTTAGGCGTCTTAATGGTAAATAAGACTTAATCCAGCTCAATGCTGTTCCTTTAATGCAAATTAGATGTTCTTGGCTCTGTAGTGGGATAGGATAATAATGTAATAGGATGTGATTAATGGTGTAAATCGTAGCACTAGCAAAACAAATACAGAGTGAAGTCCTTTATCTGATGCAATTACGGAAGGAAGTTTGTGACTTTTATCAGTGCTGTGTCTGTGCTGTGATGTAGGCTACTCTTATGTAGGTTACTCTAAATCCTTACTGAAAATCTTAAAATAAATTATTGTTGTTGCAAAATCATATTAAATCATCAAAGACAGGTTAATTGCTAACAGTGTGCATATGCATGCGTGCGTGCGTGCATTTGTATCCATGTGTGTGTGTGTGTGTGTGTGTGTATGTGTATGTGTATGTGTGTGTGTGTGTGTGTGTGTGTGTGTGTGTGTGTGTGTGTGTGTGCGCGCGCGCGCGCGCGCGTGCGTGCGTGCGTGTTTGCGTACGTGCATGTGTGTGAAGGACATTGGGCATTAACGATTGTGGTGCAAGTCAGGTTACTGCAGACGGCACTGCCTTAGAATACCAATAGAACCGACAGGAGGAACAGACCTATTGGACCACACACACACACACACACACACACACACACACACACACACACACACACACACACACACACACACACACACACACACACACACACACACACACACACACACACACACACACACACACACAAGCTCACGTTTTGTAGCTGACAAAATGTCTAACTCATCAATCATGTTCCCTTTTTCTCCTCCTCTTTGTCACACAGCGCTGTCACAGACACCTCTCTCTCCCTCCCCACTCCAACCTTTCTAATTCCCCTCTTATTGAAAAAACAAACAATCCATAAATCCTGCCATGACCATTTTGTTCTACACACCCGGCTCATAACTTAGGTCATGTACAATTCAGCAATGACTGTTTGTCTCCATGCATGCATGCGTGTGTGTGTGTGTGTGGTGTGTGCAGGACTTGTAATGGTGTGCAGGATTTGTAGGTGTGACTCTTATCAAGTGGTGTGGCTTGTGCGCACCAGAGTGATTAGGGCCGGCAGGGGAAATGCACACAGCAAATCATCAGCTGGCTAATTGAAGACATAAAAAAAGAGAATATCAGGAGGGAGACCGCTGTTTTCCATTCGGGTTGAAATGTATTTAATGAAATTAATCTCTCATTACCGTCCACGCTCTTAAAAAGCCATTCACAATCTTTTATGTTCAACTCTTTTGGCACACATATGGCACACATTTCCAGCCTCAATCTGAGAGGAGAGAGGGCAGGTGAGCGTTTGTATGTGTAATAAAAAGCAAGAAAATAAAAGAAATGCTATCTATTCCATTGTCATTAATGGCCTGTTTGGGAACTGCCAAGGGCCCTCCTTTGCTGCCTGTTTAAAAATAGATTATAGCGGCTGACAGGAAACGTGTCTATTTTCAGTTCATTCTGAGGTGAGAGACTATGTTCCTGCTTTGATGCGTAACTGACTTCAATCACTCAAGAAGAAAAACGCTTACAATTTGCATAGAAGCAGAAGACCTACGTAGCAACGTTGGCCTATGATAAATACACTTGGTTGTAAAGTTGCAGCAGTGATTCCCCACCTGTGAGCTGGCCGCTCACATTGCAAGTGGGGCCGCAAATGATTGGCAAAACACGAAGAATGTATTGTATAACATTAAAGGTATACTATGTAACTTCTTTAGCTTTCTGTGAATAAACCATTGCACCTATATTGTCTGGAAACTCTCAAAAGGTAATGCCCAAATATGTCCCTGTGCACCTACCAGTCCAGAACAACATTGAAAAGAAAATACCTAAACACAGCGTGAGGACAATGTGTTTCTGCAGGTACACAGCACCACACGCTACTCCAGTCGCTGATAACTACTGGAAAAGATGGGTCAAAAATGTATATTGCTTTGTTATGCAAAGTTGCATATGCCTTTAAAAGTAACTATAGACACAATAAACAATGTTCGTTGCAGAGTGAGGTGGCTCTCATTTACATGGCATGCATCATGTTATTTTTCATTGACCCTCTTTTCCTCTTTTTTTTTTTTTTTTAATGTTTTTTATCCTACGATTTTTGCAACCCATTTTTCTCACCCGGTGACTACCTAACCTGTAGTCCTGGTTTCCGCTCTCACCCTGCCGTGCCAGGGGACATTGGGGAGCACCCGGCTGGCTAGGGTAGTATAGAAACCAGGACTACTGCATGTTTTTGTGTGAGGGCCTATGCCCAAGGAGACACGGGGAGAACATGCAAACTCACCACAGAGAGGCCCCATCGCCAACCCCACCTAGGGTTCTTTTCCTCTTTTTAACAAAATCACAAGCCTACAGCAAACCCAACCTAAAGACCAAGAGCAGGAAATATTATATACATTTTGGTGGGTAACCACTCAGGGTATTTAGGTCCAACCCTCTTGACGTAAAGCGTTCTATTTCTTCAGTGTTGCTTTCTTCTCCTGCAAACCCTGAGGGGAATGTGGTTGCTGCACAAACAAGCATTAGACATGGGGATGAGAACAATTGAGTTTAGATAATGTCAAATCATGCAGAAAAGAAGGAAGTAAAGAGGTAATAATCCTAGTTTGAATCCATACTATTATAGGAATCATAATGATCATACATTGTGAATAATCTGATGCAAACCAAATAATGGAATGAATAAATAAATACATAAATAAAGGACTAAATGAACTAACAGTCTGAATGACTATGATTACTTACATCAATAAATGAATGTAATAAACTGTAGCGACCCGCAAAAGACCTGGCCATAACTGCTCCGCTAAGGGAGCTAGCTCTCCTGGTGATGCCTGTTACCTGCCAGTCTGCCGAGCTGGAGACCGTGGTTCGATTCCAGCTCATTGCACGAAACTTTAAAATAATGTCTACAATACTGAATAAATTAACCCAAATATACTTGTTGCGTTTCATTGTGTTCTAAAACAGAGGTCGGTTTTCAGTTTGTATGATGGCCAAGGCTGCGAAACACACACAGTGAGTGACCAATTTGTCAACAACAGATACACATACTTTTCCTGCATTTGTTTCTGGAAATACTTTTTTCCAAGGTTCTGTTCACTGTTTAGCCTTGCTCATTCTTCTCTTTTGTTACTGAAAACAAACAGCACTTTTCAACACTTCTTTTCATTGGAAACGAGAATCCGAACAGCAATTACACAACACTTTTACAATGCCCTCCTTTCTCACTGTCAATGTTCTAACAATTTACTGACAATCCACTGTCTTGCCGATGGCATGACGTGTGAAGTTCTCAAGTGGCACATTTGTATGTACTGGTACACAGATAAGTGTTTCAAATGCTGACTAGAATGTATGAATAGGTACAGGTCAATGTACCTATTCATATGTACCTATAGCCATGCATGTGAGCTCTTTCACTGGCAACACACTTGCACAAGGTTGTTTGGTGCCCTACTTCCAGGTATGACATGTCTTTATTTAATACTGCCGCATTGTAGTTAATACAACACACACAGTGACTGACATGCACCAATTTGTCAACAACAGATACGTACACAGATAGATACGTTTTTCAAATTCTGACTAGAATGTATGAATAGGTACAGGTCAACGTACCTATTCATATGTATGTATGCATGCATTTTCTTGTGTTTATTCTACAGAAAACATTGTGTTTCACAAATTAAAACCTCTTCCAGTTCACACATACAGTGCTGTCATGGCTCAGCGTGAAACTGTGAAATTAAATGTATCAATTGTAGTCTCAGCTGTAAATACATCAACAGGGTGTGGCAGCCCGTTAATGCAGTACCTATAACATGAATATGTCTTCCTTCATCCTCTATGGCAGACAGAACACTCTGTCGCTTGGCTTGAAAGGCCCCATTCCTCACTTTGATTACTTTCCAATGCTTCAATAACTGTTCCCATAAAGCCGATTAGTTAGTTTCCATTCTGCAAACACATTAAGTCTCATCTGCCATGGCGGCTGTCTCAGTACTGCTTTGATTCCAAGCCACACAACACAACACAACACAACACGGTGGTGTTACGTCCACGCACTGGTGGATATCTGCATGCTGATGCTTCCATGTGCCCACCCACCCACGCGTACACACACACACGCGCGCGCGCACACACACACACACACACACACACACACACACACACACACACACACACACACACACACACACACATAAAACGTCTTAGTACATCAATAAATCCCAATTGTATTGTTGTATTTCATTGTCCTCACATTGACTATTTCTCACATTTTATTACTTGTGACATTGGCCCTCACTGGTGTACACAAGCACGTCCATGCTCTTCAATGGCTGCCGACAGTGGACACAAGATGATTGAGAAACTGCTAGGTGTATGCAAAATACGCCATTTTCACTTAAAGGGACATTTCACTTTAAAAAGAGTCATTTTATTGTCTTATCAGGCTATTATGAACACCATGAACAGATTTTAATTTGCTTTATTCAATATTTAGATATTTGATGTAAATGTTATCAGGCCCTCCAGGCCCAGGGCCTCTTCCCATACACACCTCTTTGGGAAAATGGAAAAAATAAGTGAAAAAAAGTTATCGAAATATCCTAACATATCCTGCTCACGTATTAGGAGGGTAGTATGAGTCACCAGAAAAAAATAATGGGTGTTTTTGATGAATTTGTCATGGTTACAATGGAGTTTGAAGTTACAATGGGTGTGTATGGGGAGAGGCCCTGGTGGAGGAAGGCCTGATAACATTTACATCAAATATCTAAATATTGAATCAAGCAAATTAAAATCTACTGTGTCTAGGGTGTTCATAAAAGCCTGATTAGACGATAAAATGACCAAAAGTTTTTTTGAAAGTGAAATATCCCTTTAAATCATTCATGTCCGCTCTCTCCCTTTCTTGCATCTACCCACACTCACACACAAGTACACACACCATCTTTGTCGTTGTGCTGCGTGTGCGATCGTGCGGCAAATGCATTTGTGTGCACACTTTGCACGCACGCTTAGACACAAACAATCTTTACAGCTGGTCTCTCCTTAATCCAGAAAATCTCTTTAATGTTTCACTTTATCTTTTGCTACAGTTTTGGCGTCCAGCGCTTTGTCTATTTTATGGCTCTCCCTCGTCCATAACTCACCCTCATTACTTGCCAAACACTTGAGGCCCGCTTCTCCCTCGGGCGAGATTTAAAGGCATCTTCGGGCTACATGCAAATGTCTCGCGCAGCCATTCTAACAACATCACAGGCCTCTTTAGAACAAATGAGAACATCTTTGGGTGGGGGGTTGGTGGGGGGGAGGGGTGGATGGAAGAAAAGAACAGGCCCTCGTCCAAATGGAAAGCCTCACCGCGATATGTGTCAGGAACTGGCAGGATCCTTGGATTCTGGGCACATTTGGCTTTTATGAGCGGTGCGAAGATGAGAGTGAGAGACGGCGGGCACAGAGATAGTGTCATTACTACCCAGTTCACCTTGAGGTTATGTGTGTCCCATTATAAATCCTGGGCCGCTCTCACCTTGGCCAGGTGTTACAGACTGCTCATCTAGCGGTCCCAGGGAATCATCATTTCTAATGAAATGTTTGGTGCAGCCGTCATCTCTGGAGGGCTGTGCAAGGCTCATCCACCTGCAGCTAAGCTATTTTTTCCCCCCTTTTGGCGGCCACATTCATTTGTCATTTGCAATGTGTGAAAGAGTAACTTATATTATATTGATATTGCATCCTATTTACCATTTAGATGACAAAATGGATCTGAATTGAAATTCAGGAATGAAAAGTGTGTGTTATCGTTATCCTTTTTTATTCTATTTGAACCAATCTGTGTTTCATTTTCGAATAAGACCATGCAGCTTTGCGGTTGCTGCGGCGTGTAGCAGAGCTCTCTGACAGGCGGTTGGATGCCAGAGACAGGCGAGCCCCCTCCGCCCTACCGACGAGTGAGCCACCGCAGAGAGCAGGGGGGATGTGGGTCAGCACGCTGCTCACGGCCCTAATGTGCTTATCCAGACGCACATTCACTGTGTGATTTACAGGTCCCCTGCGTGTTATTACCCACACTAACATGCTGACGTGCAACACAACGCGGCCACATTCACAAGCACCAGGCCCATTTACTCATAAGCACGGATGCACACACACAGACATATCTGCAGCCATCTAACGCTGCAGTGAGGGAAGCCCCAACTAACAACACCGCCACCCGCGCCTGCCTTTATTTCTCCCCCCCTCCCCACACTCTCTGTTTGCCTTACCCGAGTCTTCAGCCTATGTAGCAGCGTGAACATAGTGCTGCCAGGTATTGATTTTTAAATAGCAGGCCAAGCACAGCTATCCTGGACTGAGAGGCCCTGTCAATACAAATCTTATCGCTACATTGACAAAGCAAAATGATTTCATTAATTCTATCGTGAAAAGTACTCTATGGGCCGAGCAGAAGTGTCTAACTCAAGCCAGCCAGGGTTTATAAAGATCCAGGGATGTGCGTTTCCTACACTCAGCTCAATTTATGTTGTTTGTGAGAGAGAGATGGAGAGACACACACAGACAGACAGACAGACAGAGACAGGTGGGCAGAGAGGCAGGCAGACAGACGGAGACAGAGAGAGAGACAAAGAGACAGAGAGTCGGGGGAGCAATATCAATCTAGGCTTTACAGATTTTGGAACATTTACTCTGTCTGGAGTCTCTGTCTGGACATGGTTGAGCCTCAAAAAATAAGGAACACTATAGCGGCTACTGATGTTTTCACGAGAGAAAAACAAGACCAGGTAAGCCATATCATCCAGGAGAGCTTTGAATTAGAAATGGCGGATAAAGGAAGTGGTTGCACTTGTAACTTAGAATAGCTTAATGGCCTAATTTCATCAGTCTTTAATAGATCATGCAGACTAACTGGAGCAAAGGAAGTGCATTCCATAGACTGTAAGAAATATGTGCATTCATGAAATGACTTTAACTAGATCTCTCTCTCTGCCTCTCTCTGGTGGCGGCTACACGGAGCTGGATATTTCAGAAGCTAGACATTTCTTTGTGCGGTTGGGGCTTGCAGCCACACAAAGCTGGATATTTCGGCCGCAAAACTGGATATTTTTTTAAACGGATAAATAAGTGAAGACATTGAAAAATATCCGATTAACTGGATCCGTGTAGGCATGGAACACGGATATCTCTGAAGACTTTACTGTGTGTGCGCTTGTCCCCCTAGTGGAGGTCTGGGGACTTCGATTATTTTAGACCTAGATATCTTTATCGTGTGGACCTAGATATTTGTGGATATCTGAAAAAAACGGGATATATGAAATATCCAGCTCTGTCTGGCCTAGGCCTCTGTCTCTGTCAACTCACTCACTCACTCTCTCTCTCTCTCACACACACACACACACACACACACACACACACACACACACACACACACACACACACACACACACACACACACACACACACACACACACACACACACACACACACACACACACACACACACACACACACACAGCAGATGAAGGAGGCCTGTGCCAACCATACAATGGGCCATCGACTCCAGAACTTATGTCATGTTTTCTCTGCAGTAGGAATTAGACAACAATCAAATGGATGTTGACTTCCTGTGATATGTTGTTGCTTTAGTTCAGTCCTCCTCTAAATTGTGTGTGTAGTTGAATTTGAGACATCCAAACTAAGCTGTCCTAAGCCTGTGTGCATACCGCTGTTACAATACAGATGGCCAATTTAATTTGTGGCCAAGCTCTCGAAGTGTCAGAAAGCCTTCTGGGTTCAGGATGCCATTGGCATGGTCCAATTGTTGCCCATTAACGAGATCTAGCCCTTTCCCGTCCCCAACTTGTTTGTCATCCCCCTGGGTATGCTAATGATCTGCTTGACTGGGATAAACAGCTCACTGTGCTCTTGGCATTTCCAGTTCCTCACACAAACATTTTGTGTGAGGAACTTAAAACAATAACTGCCAAGACTGAATATATCCCTAAAAAATAAACCACTTGACAGAGACTTATGGGAAAATATAAACGTCCCAAATGCAGGTGAGAGGAGAAGGGAGGAGATTAGTATTTTAAACTTTTTTTTTCTGTCAATCTCCAGCTTGCTTTGTTTAAATAATAATTTGTCGTTTTTCTGCATTGCTATTTGTCAAAGTGTGGGTAGACCAAAGTTGGGGGCGCCCGCTGGCCTGGTGGTCAAGGCGCATACCACATACTAGGCTATGATGCCTGCTGGCGTCGCCGGTTCGATTCCCGATCCGGACGACCTTTGCCACATGTCATTCCCCATCTCTCTCCCCATTTCCTGTCAGTCCTATCAATAAAGGCATAAAAAGCCCAAAAACAAATCTTAAAAAAAAAAAAAAAACATTACAGGCTGTTTTGACTGAACTGCCTGAAATATGTAACTGAGAAGATAGAAGAAACAGCTAGAAACCCATCATGTTTTAAGTATTTTGTTTCAGTCAGCTGCATGCTTTACCTTGGTTTGGTTTGAACTATTCTGAACCAAACCATGCTGACCGTATAACTGACCTGGTAACACTCACACAAGGAGTGTTAGCAGGGACTGTTGGAGGGCTTTGGGCCAGTGTGAATCTGAGCTAGCATCAAGGGCTACTGGTGCAGCCAAGTCAGCATCTTAGTGTGAAAGGGGCACGAGTGCCTGTCTCCCGCTCAATATCCATTTCACAGAATGACGATAGTGTTAAGTGGTAAACTGGCGATGGAGAGGCAGAGCTGACAAAGTGCTTGGAAGGTCAAGTGAAGCCCAAGTTACCGACTGTTATCAGCGGACGGGGGCCTCTGCTTCCCAACGATTACCTGACAATTACTTTGCAAAGCAGAGGCCGTAGGGTTGAATGGTAAAACACAGCAGAGGGCTTCCTGATGCATCCTGCACTGTGGCAACTTTCCACTCTCCTCCTCCTCCTCTGCCCCCTCGACAGCCACCTTCCATAAGTGCTTCAATTTTCCCCACATGTACTGTCTGTGGCAACGGGCTCCTGATATATGAAAACAGCATTTTTTTTGGAGCGGTGAAAGCGCTCCCAATAGACAGGTATGTCCGTGGGTATGTCCGTGGGTGGCTGGGTGGGTGGCTGGGTGGCTGGCTGGCCGTGTCCGTAGCCTGGCAATACCTTGAGTGGCCACACACAACACACTAGTTAAAGGAGGGGCGCTGTTTTGTGCAGGCCAGGCACACTCACCACTCACTCACAGGCACAGTTTACAGTTTACAGTTTAGGCATTTAGCAACACACACAGGGTATAGCTGCTCAGATTCACCGCTCCACTTCGAACCGAGGTTTGATTTTTAGGTTAGGCTGCGGTATAAAGGCAGGCCCGCCACTATTCACCCGCAGATTGTGGACATCTTCCGCTTGTGTCTTTAAGAAAAGAACGAGGACAAAAGGAGACACAACAGCATGCTTTCTGTCAGTCTATTCTTTCATACCGTGTTTTATCATCCATGTATTCAAGCATGTAATCTAGCACTCTGAATGCAGTCTGGGCCTGGCTAGCCGCACACTGACTGACACATTCAATGTCACACCTTACACACCCCTGTCTCTCTTCCTTTCAGCTTCTCAGTTTTCCTTCTCACTCCCTCTCTCTCTGTCTGTCTGTCTCTCTCTCGTTCTCTCTCTCTCTCTCTCTCTCTCTCTCGGTCTGTCACTTCTCAATCTACCAGTCGCTTTCCTCACACTCTATTCCGTACATGGCAGCTCTCCAGTCGCATGTAATTCTCTGGGCTGTTAACATGCTATAGCCTAGAGCACACCCACCACAAGCTGTACTACAAACACCCACCTGAACACTGTCCCTTTTCTTCACACCATGTTTCTCCTCATCTCTTAATTTTATCAAATACTAATTGTTTGACCCGGAGGCCAAAAAAGGAAATAAGAGAAATTCTGCAGGCTTTAAATGTTGATGATAGAATGCCAGAATAGAGCGCATGAATTCTCCCCTTGACTGAGTACCTATAAAAAGCCCAATAATGGGATTTGAGATCCCCATCCATTTCCATCTGTCTGCCTGCTGGCTTGCCAGCCTTTGTGTCTGTTTAGCTGTCCATCTCTCTCTGCACCTCAGATCAAACTTGAAGAGGCTCTTGTGGTCTCTTCTTTTAGCACTCCTGAGGTGAACCTGTGCCATCTTATAAGACTGTAACTCCTGCTGAAGCGAGGGGAACAGTGGCACAGAGCAATAATTAGGCAGATTGGATGAATGCATAATTTATGCTATCTTGGTACACCACCACCATCAACAGACATTACAAGCTATAGAGTATATGGGGCAGCAGCAAGCAGAAATGAAACGCATATCTTGCACAGACAGCAACACACATACAGTATACTCTCAAGCTTTTTGTGTTTTATCCTTTTGGCAGATATGTAAAAATAAATGATGTGGTCATGTATTTTTGTCAATAAAAATATCAATCAATCAATCAATCAATCAACTGCACATGCCTAGTCAGATCGACATAGAAGTACTTTACCCACTTACTCATGAACACAAACACAAACACACACACACACACACACACACACACACACACACACACACACACACACACACACACACACACACACACACACACACACACACACACACACACACACACACACACTACTACTACACTAGGGTGACCAGACGTCCCAGTTTGGCCGGAATTGTCCCGGTTTCAAGCTGTGTCCCGACAAATATCTCTAAAACAATAATATGTCCTGGTTTTCAACATTCACTACAAAATTGTCCATTCGAGAATGGGCTCGCACATGCACGCCAAACTGTGCATAGCTTTAAGGGTTCCGGTTTGAGGGGCTGAATATATGGTCACACACACACACACACACACACACACACACACACACACACACACACACACACACACACACACACACACACACACACACACACACACACACACACACACACACACACACACACACACACCAACACACACACACCCAACAGTACTGTATGAGCACAAATGGAGTTATATTTCCCTCTTGGAACCCATCTAATAAAACTCAACAATAGATGCTGACTTTACAATTTATGGTAGGTAGCCTGCGTGTTCAACTATACCTAGGACAATGGCACATGGTGTTTGTAAAAAATGTTTATAACCTAGGAGTAAGAACCTTCAAGCACCTTCATGCACTAGGACTCGATCAAACGGTTCTCTTGTTATTCCTTATATTATCTGTCGTATACAGTGTTTACTACTATTATTATTATCATTATTAATATTATTGCTGCTATGTCTGAAGAACCTGAAAAGATTTCGTACTCTTTTTTTTTCTTTTTTTACTATGTACCTGTACACATGACGCAACAATAAAGATACTTTGAGCCTTGAACCATGCTCATGCAGTGACCTCTGCATGTCTCCCAATATTGAGACAATGTTTGCATACTTTTGTGCGCTTTTGCAACAAAGTCTCAGACATTCACCTTAAATCGTCATCTGGTGAAGGATTTTTCAGAATGGGAGAGATTGCGGTGCCTGTAATTCATTTTCAATGAATTACAGGCTAGGCAGTCGACTAGTTGGGTGGTGTGGACAATTTGAACGGAAGGAGCGGCAAGGGGGCACGATCTTGTGAAAATTACGCACTCAAGCGTGTTTCACACACACGTCCTGCCCGCACCAAGATCTGGATTGTGGTCAGCTTTCAGGCTGAACGCCTGTTTACTCGCGGAGGGATTATCGCCTGTGTTCACCAGGTATTCCCGCTGATCCAAGTGAGAACGCAGGCTTCGTGTCGCTTCCTGTGTGTGAAAAGCCCTTTAGCCTGCATGTTCAGACTAAAGCTGCACATTAAACCCATGGAGGTTTAATGTGGCAGAAGAGCGAAAGAGTTCTCACCGACCCGAAGTGCCACTGTGCCACCTGAATTTGTGAATACTTAAAATATGAGGAAGTTCAGAACTTAGGAAGGTTCATACTAAAATGAAGTCACTTATTATGAACTAGATCTACAAACCCACCACGAATGGCCCTTAACTAATGTTATATTAAAGTTGGCTATGTTATAGTGTCATCATTAATTAACAGGAATGAATGATGAATTCATGATGAATTAATGATTTAAAAAAATTGTTTCAAATGATAAAAAGTCTGAGCTTTAAAAATCTTATTTTGATATGATTCACTTACTATTCAACAACATCATAACATTTGGCTGTCATCATAATAGTATTTGGCATTTGCATTGTACTGTATACAAAGAAGTGTGATCTTGTGATTACCCATGACGGAAAGTGGGGAATTACGCATAATTTGAGTATTCGTGCATGGTAACAGTTCAATTTAAGTATACATTGGCTTCTGTAAGGAAAACGCACTAGGATTAATGGTTTAACAGGAGGAAAAGACACATTGGTTCTCAAAACAGTGGATATCTGATCTCAAAACAGCTTCAGGGAGCGAGTGTGGTAAAAAGCGAGACTCGATTTTGAGTCTACAAAGACTGATCTTCAACATTATGCCTATTTATCAGGCCATCAGATATAGGAGACAAAACAACCCTGAACCCTCCTCTGTTACCAATCTTCCCCAGATGGGATGGTGGTCTGAAACTGCAGGGCGCATCACACGTTTTCTTTCTGCTAAATGCCCTCTTCTTTCTCTCCCCCCTTCTTCCCTGTCTGTGCCTTTGAACTTCTCAGTGTCTCTCCCTTTCCCCATTATTACTGTCTCCCTCGCTCTCTTGCTGTCTCTAGTAAGTCAGCAGGCTAGCGCTCTGTGCCCAGTGCTCTGTGGGTGTGTCCATTAAAGCTGTGGCGGTGAGGACCATTAGCGCTGCGCTTCATTTACCAGGGCCCAGCCTCTAAATCAGCTGTCAGCCACCTCCAGCAGTTTATACAGAGTCACAGTTCCAGTCATTACACAGACGCACAGCCTGCACGCTGCTGCTCAATCCCCCCCCCCCCCCCCGTCTTCTTTCTTTTGTCTTTGTGTAACCTGTATGGTCGAAACCAGTGTTTCCCAAAAGCGCGAGACCCAAAAGAGAAAGTTGATGTCTCCCTGGGACCCAAACTTAAATGAATAGTTTATTCCCAAACAAGCCAACAGCAAATTATTTTCAATTTAGACAGGACCAACATAAAACAATAGATAAAATAAATAAAACCATAAAATCTAAACTAATCAGGACTGGAGGTAACAACGGCTAAATAATAATAATAATAATAACTAGAAGCAGTGCTCTTCTGAGCACAGGTCTCCACCAGGTAAGGTAGGTCCTGGTGGCGCTAAATGTGAAAAGGGTGCCATGTCTTCTTTGGACTTTAACGGCAATGTGACGCTGCATGCATGATTTGAGGCTTTTTGTTCCAAAAATTTGTTTGGCAAAAGTCAACCTGCTGGTGGCGCTATAACAGGCCAATGTGAAAAGGGTGGCATTTGTTCCTTGACCTAGTGGGAATGTGCGTGCAGAATTTCTCTGTAATGACAAGCTGCGTTCATGATTTAATCATTTTGTTCAAAATGGACCAATCCCGCAAACTTTGGAAGCCAAAGTTAGCCAATTAGGATGGAATATGAAATATCTGACAGATCCGTCTTGATCCCATGACTATAGAGATACTGTGTTCTGATTTGCATGATTTTTGGATAAAATCTCAATGAATAATAGGAAAAAATGTGTTTTACATAAATCGGCCTCCTGGTGGCGCTATAAAAGGCAGATATAAAAGATGCAGGGCAAAGGTTTTTCCTTGGCCTCTAGGGAGTGCACAAAGTTGTACACTGATCAGTGGAGTTATAGGTAAAAACACGAATCGGCCTGTTATAGCGCCACCATGAGGCTGATTAGATTTTTTTAAGTGGCATTTATTCCTCTGTCTATTGGGAATGTGCATGCACAATTTCACCAAAATCGCACACTGCGTTCATGATTTCTGGCTTTTTATTCAAAATGGACCAATCCTGCAAAATTTGGAAGCTAGTTTTAGCCAATCAGGATGGAATATGGAAAATCAGACAAATCCATGTCGATCACATTACTGTAGAGATACTGTCTACCAATTTCCGTGATTTTTGGACAAAATCTGTAGGAGTACTGGCAAAAGTAAGTTTTACAAAAATCTGCCTCCAGGTGGCGCTAGAACAGGCCCATGAGAGAAAATTGGGGCAGAGGTTCGGAATTGGTATCCAGGGAGTGTGTGTGCACAGTTTGGCAGCGACCGGGCCAACGGTAACGGAGATTAGCTGGTAACGGACGGACGCACGCACGGACGGACGGACGGAGGCGAAAACAGTCTCTCCCATGCCTTTCGGCTGGTGGAGACAATAAATTAAAACAAACTTGTCCACCAGCAATATGCACTTCCAGTACCAAGGAAAGCACCTATGAAACATTTTAGGTTTTGTCCATCACACCTAAGCCTTTAAGTCTTTCAGTTCTCTTCTCTCCATCACAACAACAGGCCTGGCCCACACAGGCAATGCACATTCACCAACACCATAGAGAGCACCCAGCAGTGAGTCAAACACCAGAATAGCAGCACATCATTAAAAGCTAGGACCATAGTGCATGACCAGAATTCACGATAAACTATTCTATTTAAACAATGTGTATCTTACCTTAGAATCGATGTTCTTCTTGGGATAAAATGTGCTTGAGCGTGCTGCACTGCTGCTTCTGCTGGAGAACATAGAACCACTGGTGTTTTTACTTTTTACTTTTAGGTCTCTCAAACAACTATCCACACAGGCATGTCACAGCACATCAGTATGCTGCTTTTGTACGAACACACGTACGTTTTCTTTGCTTGCAATATCAAGTCTAGAAACATTATTGATGAGAGCTTATTCTTCTGACCTGTACAGTATGGTAACGTTCAGCTGCTGTTACCTATCTGTGTTGGGAATCTTGTTTTGGTTTTAGTAGGAACGTATCCATTGTGAAGCCTCCTTTTGAGCAACACGTTTTTTGTGAGTCTCGCATTGTCTGTGTTGTTTCTCATCTCACATTGTCGTATTCACCTCTGTGTAAAACCGAAAAATGATAGTTTCCTTGCTGTACGCGGTCGCTAAAGGCTCGCTTGTGTTTCGCGGTTTGTTTTTTATTTTGGTGGGCGT
>NC_137833.1:32910563-32954023 GCF_963921795.1 Nannobrachium achirus
TGGATTTTCTTTTATTCGAAAGCTGTCATCGAGTCTACCGGTCTACTACATGAGTCGCGCGCAGATCATGCACTATGCGTGCACGTGCCCACGTTAAAAGGTAAGGACAATTTGGCAGGAAAACAGTTCAGCCTATGATTAAAATAGCAGCAAATGAGTTTTGGGGAATTGGGGAAACAAACGGGGGGAACCAAATCAAAGCAACGCCACTTCTTCTAGTGGTTTCCGCGCTCTAGGCGGAAACCAAACGGCCTGTTGTGAACGAACACCAGGCTTTCCCCCAGAAAGCCTGGTAGGCGAGGTTACACACAAACCATACATGTAACTTTCACTAGCCCTAAACATTTTTTTTTACTATTGGCAATATTCGGCCAATCAGAATCTACTATATAAATCTTTAGTCGGGGACAGCCCTAGCTAGTATGTATTACCACATGCTTTTACTTTATTTGAATAATCAATACCTTCCACTGCCAAACATCATAACTCCACTCACTTTAGGCTGAAATTTGTGGTCGACCTCATGGATCTACCGAAAGAACACTTGAATGCACATTCAGCAGAATTCTTACACCTGGCTTGACCTATAGCCACTCCTTCTCAACCTGACTTGGTGTTCGTGAGACAGAATAAGTCTGGCTGCCACTGAGTAAACTTTGTCAAACCTGGATTTGTCTTATATCTCGGATGACTTAATTCTGCCTCTGTGAAATGGACCCCTGCTGCTGATTGGCCTGGAGATGACAGCTTCCAGGATATACAGTAAGTGCGGCTGACCACAGTCAATATCTCCTTAAAATGTGGTCGGGAGGAAGGGTAGAGTTTAACCACCTATTGTTGTTCATGTTCTAAGATAAGTTAGTATGTATGACGTTTAGGTGTATGGAGGGTACATACACATTTCTAAAGTGACAATTTAAGGACTTTTTAATACCTCTAAAATGAAAAATTAAACATTGGCCAAATTGTCAAATATTAGAAGCAGAAATTGTGAAAATAGCCGATCTATATATGCTCACAACGCCTCGCAACGCGAGGTCGTTGTGAGCATGTAGATCTGTTATTTTTACATATGAAATGTAATGCCTCAACTCTTAGTGCTCGTCAGGGTGGGGGGTGGGTCCCCAGTTAAAATATGATTATTTTGTGGGTCGTGGCCTGAAAAGGTAGAGAACCACTGAGTTAGAACACCATGATCAGCGCCACGTCACAGAACGTGGGGTCACAGCCTCCAGTCGCTATGGCAACAGGATGTCTCCAGCAGGACTGGAGTTGTTCAAAGCACTTCCTGTTTGCTGCCGCGGCAGCATGATGTCTTTTAGGATGAGAGTCAGCAGCCATCATTAGAGCTGAATAATTATCCTCCGAGGACGGAGTACATGGACGGATGCTGTGTACTGTGTGTGTGTGTGTGTGTGTGTGTGTGTGTGTGTGTGTGTGTGTGTGTGTGTGTGTGTGTGTGTGTGTGTGTGTGCGTGTGTGTGTGTGTGTGTGTGTGTGTGTGCGTGTGCGCGCGCGTGTGTGTGTGTTTGTGTGTTACTATACTTCTGAGGACATCCCCACAAGTATAGTAGAATTGTAGACGGAGAGGAAGGACTGTTTTGAGGTAACAAAAACATTTTGAAGAGTTAGGCTTACAATTAGGAAAATATTCATGTTGGGTTATGGTAAGTATTAGGGGGTTAGGGGGGGTTAGGGTTAGGGTTAAAATGGCCACCAAAATAGAATGCATTCATAAAACCACCGTCCAAAAAAGTGCATGAGTGTCTGTCTGTTCTTCAATTCTTGTGAGGATCAAACACTCTCGCAAGGATGAAAGGTCAAGCAAAGTACGATGCCAGAAGAAAGGCACAATAAACGGCGTGTCTGAAATGTGTGTCACACTGTTAATTAATAAGAGTCCCAGCGATGCCTATAGCTCATTCACACTTCCTCCATTATACACTCCCTCCCTGCACCCGCTCGCTCCGCACCACGCAGATGCACCTCCGCACTGTCAGAGATGCACACAGTCACACAGTCACACACACACACACACACCCCCCACACACATTTTCATACCTTTGTTGTTGGCTGGGAAGTCACTATTCGCTGCATGTTATTTGCCTGTCAGCGCTGCAGCTCATCGCCGCAGCTCTGTTTGAAGTTAAAACAATAATTGGGGATGTGTTCTTCTCTTTTTCTCTTTAGGCTGTTACAGTCTGCTGCTTATCCAGCCGATCAACTGGCAGGCATGAACAAACAGCACTGCACTGCACAGCACAGCATCAAATGTGGAACAGCCTTCATCCTCTAGCAATGTATACATAATCTCCTCTTACACTGTGTGTGAGTCTCGCAGTCTCTCTCTCTCTCTCTGTGTGTGTGTGTGTGTGCGTGCGTGCGTGCGTGCGTGCGTGCGTGTGCGCGCGTGCGTGTGTGTCCTTTTGTCTAGAATAGAAGGATTACCTAAGTGTGAACATTTTGGACGTGGATACCTGCCAAATGTATCAATTTCTACAAGGAGCTTATAATATGATGTCAGACTTAAACTCAGGTCAAACACATTCCTGGGAAACGGTTGAGGAGAAATCTGGAAATCAGTTGATGGCCACCACAACTATTTTAAAATGTGTGTGTATTATGTACATGGATGTTTGAGCAGGGGGCGTAGCCACTCCTGCAGCATCCATCAGCAAAGCCTTTTTGAGAGTGTCATTAACTGGCTCGCTGCTTTTCCACAAGATCAATGGCTTACCTTACCCAGTCTGTCGCAATTTGAAGCTGGGAGGGTATCACAGGCATGCATGCGTGCGTGCGTGTGTGCATGCGTGTGTGTGCTTGTGCACGTGCTCATGTATGTGTGGACAGCTATTGTCACATACTGTTGAGATTGTTTTCCCCGACAGGAAGACCCCTACACTGAACAAACACTCTAATGCAATGATAATTATTGGGGCAATATGGAGCTCTTTAAACAGGTTTTAACAAGATTATCACTTACACCACCGTCAAGTGGTTAGGAAAATATAAGGGAGAGCAGGAGAATACTGAACAAGCAAGCGACAGTTGTATAAAATAGTGTTATGGGCCTATAGGGTCATTTTATGTTCTTTCCTGTGTGGCGTTGCCCTTCGTATGTTTTCTCCCTCATTGGTGTGTTTGTGAATGAGTGGTGAGGAGTGACTGAGTACCAGCCTCTGTGAATAGTGGGAGTGGTGGCTGAGTGAGATTGGCGTACCTGGGTGTTTGATTGGGTCAAGGAATAACAGTGCAACATGCTGTAGAACTACTGTAGATCATACTTTGTGGAACAAGGCGCAGAACATTTATTGAAGTTCAAATAGAAACTACTTATGTTGCTGTAGAAATGGAGGATCGTTAAGCCTAATTGTGCTCATTTATGCTCCATCGCACAGCACCGATCAACAAGGTGTTGTTTTGTTTCTGACAAAGGACGTTGTTGTGCAACGGAGGGGCATACATTAGGCTTTAGCCCATGGAGCTGTGGGGAACTCAATATTTGAACATCGATAATTATGATGTCAGTACAGTACTTGCAGGCCAGTCTAGCCTGGTGGGACAGTGGGTCTGCAGCTCTGGAGATAAAGATTCTGTCTCCTATTGGTTGGCGGTTGAACCCGTCAATCACACGCACTGCCCTGTTTCTCCCATAGAATGGAAGTGAAAGGGGAAAAGCTGCCTTGCTGAAACACATGTCTGAGTCAGGCCAAGGAGGGAGTGTAGGAGGGAGCCGCACAGTATTTAAATGGACTGACTACTTGTGAGAATGGGCTGTGATTGATGTACAGAAATATGTGGCTGATTAGAAACACTTATTCAATCCGGGGCCTGGCTGCTGTGTCCTGCATGAACTAACGGATAAATGGACAAGAAATTTGGCACTGATTGGTTCAGTAGTTCGCAAGTTGGGTCCTGGAAACACACGCACGCACGCGTGTTGATCTCAGACCATATGGCCAATAAGGGATGTGTGACAGGGATGTGCAACAGTGTATTAGGGATGTGCGACAGGGATGTGCACCAGTATACAGTATTAGGGATGTGCAACTGAAACTTTGTCCATTTGGGCAAGGTTTCAGCACAACTTACATTATAAAATTACAGTGAAATATAAAAAAAAGCAATACATTATATAGAAAACAAGCCATGTATAGTATTTCATTAAGCCCTAACGGTTTCAGTTTTTAGCTTGAAAATCCATCTGCATTTTAAACAGATCTTGTCTCAAGATCTGTGTCTTCTTCGGCTATGATTAACATGACCAATCACCACCAACGCCAATCTTACTGAACAATAGTTGCAAAAATATGAAATGTCCAGCTGACCAAAGTTAGCAACCCTGAATTAATGCACTCCTGTCATAGGAATATTAAAGGTCCTGTATACAGTAGCTGATTAGATATCTTCAGATAACTCTCCATTAGCGTAGAAAAATGTTGTCGATGCCAGGGCGATATTTTGTAGGAGAAAATAGTGCTTTTACTGCATGCTGTGGTGCTTTTTAGTGCAACATTTCTTCAGCTAATTAATTATATTTGTCTCCTATGCAAAGCCTGCTATTTCATAGCCTGCTTCAGGATTAGTTGTAGGCTACTGGAAACAGACTGGCAATAACATAGTGTTGAAAACAGCTAAACAGACTTTTGCCTCATAGTGCAGCATACATACGCCATCATTCTCGCCGAGCGCTGGAATCGAGCAATGAACCTCTCACAGAGGCTTTCAAAGCCCGATCTTCAGATCGGGGGGTTTTGTAGGCGACTGCCAAAAATGGTCGGTGAGAGCATAATCGGAGTAAATATCATGTCATGTGAACCTAGCGTTGTGCTGCTACCTTTTGCACCTTACTGTATGTGTAACCTCATGTACATCCCTGCTGCTGTGGACATGGTACTGATGCATTGCCACACTTTTGCATGGCTAAACTCATGTATACCTCTAACATCTACAGTATTCCTTATTAAGTTTCAACTATTAGGGCTATAAGTCATGTACTATATGTACCGTAATTGCTGGACTATAAGCCACACCTGAATATAAGCCGCACCAGCTAAATTTAGAACAAAAAACAAATGTTTACATATACAGTATAAGTCGCACCTGACTATAAGCCGCAGGTGTCCTTCCTGCTTCCTGCTAGAGCGCCCCCGGTGGCTGTTAGCTGTAAAAATCTATATATAAATCTGTGTTAAAGACCATTATAAACCTAACTAACTGGCCGTTAGCTGTAAAAATCTTTATATAAGCCGCACCGTTGTATAAGCCGCAGGGTTCAAAACATGGGGAAAAAGCCGCGGCTTATAGTCCGGCAAATACGGTATATGCTCGTTGTTGTTAGAAAGTGAATTATGATAGGTTGGAATTATAAGCAGTCTTTCAGGAACCTGCAGCAAGCACCTTTTTTGTATATCTGTATGTGAGTGTAGGTCTGTGTATGTATGCATGAATGGCTGTAGTTTTGATCATATACTAGATAATATATCCTATTGAACTATAAGTTGTTTATATAGACTGTTATTATACCAGTAAAACTCCCTAATCTGGAGATAAGCGACCGCCAGGTCGCATACACAAACTTTAGAAGGCAATTGTAGCCAATCAGGAGGGAATATGGGAAATGGGACAGATCCATGTTGACATGACTTTAGAGATACATGTGTACCGCTTTGCGTGATTTAAGGCAAAAATCTGTAGGAGAATTAAAAAGAAATTATTTGGCAAAAATCGGCTTGATGGTGGCGCTAGAAGAGGGCCATGTGAGAAATGAGGGGTGGGGTTGTGAATTGCCATCCAAGGAGTGTGTGTGTAAAGTTTGGCATAGATAAGGGCAACAGTGCCGAAGATAAGAGTAGGGCAAAAGTGTGACGGACAGACGGACGGACAGACAGACAGACAGACAGACGGACGGACGGACGGACGGACGGACGGACGGACGGACGGACGGACGGACGGACGGACGGACGGACGGACGGACAGACAGACAGACAGACAGACAGCTGGTGGAGCCTGACGGTCGCAATTATGGGCAAAACTAAAGGATTACTTTCTCTGCAGCATATTATTTTAGTTTATTGAATATTCAATGTAATTACTTTTCTATTGTTATTTTTAATCAACCGATTTTAGCCTATGCCATTCAGTCAAACTGAATATTATTCTTGAATATTCTTTTCAGAATAAAGTCCAATTCTTAAAATATTAAAACCTCAGCACTCTGTGGTGGCTTCACAAGTGTTCAAACCTACAATCAGACAGCAGTCAGGGGTGTCACACCAAATTCTGTGCCCTGGGTACAAGGATTCACCGTGGGGCCCCCATGAATGGGAACGCATTATTATGCATTATTTTGTGCTTTAACCATTGACAAATAGCAGATATACAAGCTCACAGCGCGGCACCGAGTGCCGCGCTGGGAGCTTGTAGATCTGCTATTTTTGAAAAATTGTGAACATTTTAGCAGTTTTTTTTTTAAACCCATGTTTCTATGTCAGTGGCGCTCAAACCTTTTCATGTGAAGGACCCCCAAAATGATATGTATTTGGCCACGGACCCCCATCTCAAAATATTTAGTTCCAAATTTTAGTTTCGTTTTTCGCTTAAAAAACACATTCAAAGATTTGCACACATTTTCAAATCTTTTCAAAAATAGCAGATCTACAAGCTCGCAGCGCGGCACTCGGTGCCGCGCTGTGAGCTTGTATATCTGCTATTTTTCAATAGCTAAAGTATAAAATAATTAAGGCCCCTCCACCTTGGGCCCTAGTAACTCAGTCCCACTTTCCCCCCCAGTGTGACGCCCCTGACAGCAGTTACTAACTGCGTCAGCAGAGATGCCAAGTCTTGCGAATGGGGAACACAGAAAGCCTCACACTTTCAACCCAGATCTCTCACGTACGCATGCTTCAAAATAAAATGCCACAGTAAGTGAATGTGAAGAGCCAATCCTTTGAATTTGAATTTGTTTGTTTTGTTGCTTTAAGAATTTGGCACTCTTCAAAAGTTTTCACTTTCATGCTCTTCACAAGTTATTTGCGAGTGTATTATATGCATTCCAAAGCTTATTTATTATTATTGTTATTTTGAAGTTTTTCAACAATTAGACAAGACTACCACAGACTCGGACATATAAGACAGGAAATCATATATAGCCTACACTTAATAATATAAAGACAGTAAAACAAACAAAAAAAAGTAAACATAACAAAAAGCTGGTGTGTGAGCTTGTAGATCGTCTATTTTTTAAATGGCCGAAATGCTAGGGCTGAAGTGATTATACCTGAAGTGATTTTGTAATAATAATCAAAATCTAAATAACATATACAGATGTGCTGTTTCAACTCTTCAGTATGTACTGCTCTTGTCCTGAAAGTGTGCTGCAAATGCATTTTTTTCCACAGGTTTCTTTCCGTGTTTTGCCCTTCTGATTTTTATGGAGAATGGTGGGTATTTTTGCAGAAACTCGCAAATTGCAAGAAACCACTCCATTCCCATTGAAAAGCTGAATCCACCTTCCACCTTCATTCAGCCCGGGAAAAAGAGTTGGAGAGGCCCTCATTGCGTGCTATAGAGAGCGATCTCTCTCTATAGCGCTGCTGCTACTCAAAGATTTATGACAAAAAGTGACAAGCCAGTGGGCCAATTACATGAGTTATATTTCGTCGTTGTCGGGTGGAAACCTTGTATGTCCAAAACCGTTTGTTTTGTATTTATCATTTTAAAAATGATTTAAACTAGTGGAAACAGCCGATCTACAAGGGTGCGAGGCGTTGTGTGCTTGTAGATCGGCTGTTTTCACTACTTTTGTGCGGCGGCCTTGTATGATGAAGCGAAAAAATGTACAAATTTGAAACTTGGAGATGCAAGGTTTTTTTTTTTTTCTTTTTTTTTCCTAATGGCCGGCCTGGACCGGCCGGGAATGAACCGGCCGTTCGGGAGTTGTCCCGCTTTTCCCAATGGCCAGCACGTCCCTGGGTACAGTAGATTTAAAGTCAGAGAAGGTCATACAAATCTACAAGCTCAATGTTCTGCAAATCCCCTGAAAATCTACTGTTGTGCCAATGGCAGGACGTGTGAAGCTTTGAAATGGCACATCTGTAGAAACTTACGTTTTAAAATAATTGTAGTAGAGTAAAAGTACAATATTTTCCACAGAGATTTTGTGGATTAGAAGTAAAAGTAATGACAATTGGAACTACGTCAGTAAAGTAAAAATACCTCAAATACAGTAATAATTTTGGCAAGTGACACAAACGTACTGTAAGAACAAATGTGACTTAACTGCTTATCAAAGCGTATCGCTGTGAGGTGAGCTTCATTCATTATGGGACCCAACAGTCATATAAGAAGTGGCACACAGGTGGGCTGCAGAGTGCATCAATGAAAGTCCATAATAGGTCTTTGAGTAAGCACTTACAGTAATGAGAAATCTTTCTTTTTGTAGTAGTAGTAGTTCTACTGCAATATTATGAATGCATGAAAGAGTAAGGATCTTAAAATACTAAGTTTTAAAAGAACATTTGCATGGTCCATCTGCATCCAATAAAATCATTTCAGTTTCCCTTTTTCAATTCTACGACATAATAAACCATATATGGCTTGCTGGTTGAGGAGAAAGAAAATCATTATAATGAAAGTTATTTTTCAAATGTAACTTGGCACTTAACTTTGGCAGTCTATTCACTGCCTAGGGCCTATACAAACTTCTTAAATAAAAGACACTTCAAAGTGTGAGCTGTGTCACTGTGGAGAGTGTGTGGGAAGAGTGGAGAGAAGTGCGAAATGAAGCTCTGCGCCCATTGAACGAGCTGAGTGTCTGCCTCGGTTTCTCTCTCTACTGACTGTGCACATGGCCTTGATCAGGCTTAGAGACATAGGTCAATGGGTAGTAGCATTCAGCTAATTCAGACACTGTTTTCTCAGTTCAGATAATGGGGATTAGTCATCATGCTTAACGTTAATTGCATTTTGTCATGCAAAATCGTCGGCAGTGGCACTGCAGTGTGACTAGTACCAGTATGGAACCAGACTAGAGTAGGGCCTAAATGCTAAGAGCTGGTCCATTCATCCATCCATCCATGTTCAACAGCTTATTCTGAGTCGGGTCGCAGAGGCTACAGTTCAGCAGAGAGCTCCAGACTTTCCTTTCCTGTGCAACATTAGCCACTTCCACCTGTGGGATCCTGAGGCGTTCCCAGGCCAAGAGTGGAGATGTAATCCCCCCCATCTGGTCCTTGGTCTGCCACAGGGTCTCCTCCCAGTGGGACGTACAGCTGAGAGGTGGTGCACCTGACAATCAATTTTTGTGTGGAATGTATTGGTTGCCAATAACGGTGTGTATGCCTGCTAGACTGCATTGGAAGCATGACCTGTGTCAAAATTCGTCTTCAGCAGGTAATTTAGACCCTCCAGAAAAACGCGATTATGCGATCGCAGAATTTCCCGCAATAATCAATAAATGCCGCTGATTATGCGGGGGCTCGCATGATTTCACAATCCCCGCATATTCACCGCATATTTCGCATATTTCGGCGGAAAATATGCGAAATATGCGGGCATCGCTTGATTTCACAATCCCCGCACTTTTTCGCATAAAAGTATAGTCATGCTTCACCGTTCAATCACGTTCAGACACAAAACAGAAGCAAAACAATGATGCGCTGAGAAACACGTGGCTCCTCTCTCTCTGTGTGTGTGTGTGTGTGTGTGTGTGTGTGTGTGCCGTGCGATTGCGTGCACGCTGCACCGACAGAGAGAGAGATGCAGGCATAATGTAGGCTATACGGTAGCCTTACATTAATCCTCTCCTGTAGTAGCTTCTGCTTTGATGACGTCTATTGGCTACAGGAGAGTCTTAACGCTTTGACAGACAGGTCGGGAGTATGGTCTGCAAAACTGCTACTGCGGCTCTACACATGCATACATGCGAGACATATCTTCCGTACAAGTTCTGCAAGGTGTATGCGACTTGTAAGGTAGCCTTGTTTAATGTACTAGAAGCTGGGCCGCCCTTCGGGCGGCCCAGCGTCTAGTCGGCGACCTGGCCAACTCGGAACAATGTAAATAGGGAATGAATGCCCCGCCCTTTAATGCAAACCCCATTATACCTGTTTTTTACCTGGTCATAGGACCCGTTTTGACCATCTGTCTGCCTGTGTCCATTTATGCCCATATATGGAGATATTTGTATCTGTCTGTCTGTCTGTCGGCGTCCATTTTATGTCCATATATGGAGATCACTGCAGTTATAGTTCTGGGTCCATTTTATGCCCATGCATATATGGAGATATCTGTCTATCTGCGTCCATTTTATGCCCATATATGGAGTATCTGTCTGTGCCTCCAACTGTGTTGCAGACACAGTGCCGGTTCCCCCTTTAATGCAAACCTCATTATACCTGTTGTCATAGGACCCGTTTTGAACATCTGTTTGCCTGTGTCCATTTATGCCCATATATGGAGATATCTGTATCTGTCTGTCTGTCTGTCTGTCTGTCTGTCTGTCTGTCGGCGTCCATTTTATGTCCATATATGGAGATCACTGCAGTTATAGTTCTGGGTCCATTTTATGCCCATATATGGAGATATCTGTCTATCTGCGTCCATTTTATGCCCATATATGGAGTATCTGTCTGTGCCTCCAACTGTGTTGCAGACACAGTGCCGGTTCCCCCTTTAATGCAAACCTCATTATACCTGTTGTCATAGGACCCGTTTTGAACATCTGTTTGCCTGTGTCCATTTATGCCCATATATGGAGATATCTGTCTGTCTGTCTGTCTGTCGGCGTCCATTTTATGTCCATATATGGAGATCACTGCAGTTATAGTTCTGGGTCCATTTTATGCCCATATATGGAGATATCTGTCTATCTGCGTCCATTTTATGCCCATATATGGAGTATCTGTCTGTGCCTCCAATCTGTCTGTCTGTCTGTCTGTCTGTCGGCGTCCATTTTATGTCCATATATGGAGATCACTGCAGTTATAGTTCTGGGTCCATTTTATGCCCATATATGGAGATATCTGTCTATCTGCGTCCATTTTATGCCCATATATGGAGTATCTGTCTGTGCCTCCAACTGTGTTGCAGACACAGTGCCGGTTCCCCCTTTAATGCAAACCTCATTATACCTGTTGTCATAGGACCCGTTTTGAACATCTGTTTGCCTGTGTCCATTTATACCCATATATGGAGATATCTGTATCTGTCTGTCTGTCTGTCTGTCGGCGTCCATTTTATGTCCATATATGGAGATCACTGCAGTTATAGTTCTGGGTCCATTTTATGCCCATATATGGAGATATCTGTCTATCTGCGTCCATTTTATGCCCATATATGGAGTATCTGTCTGTGCCTCCAACTGTGTTGCAGACACAGTGCCGGTTCCCCCTTTAATGCAAACCTCATTATACCTGTTGTCATAGGACCCGTTTTGAACATCTGTTTGCCTGTGTCCATTTATGCCCATATATGGAGATATCTGTATCTGTCTGTCTGTCTGTCTGTCTGTCGGCGTCCATTTTATGTCCATATATGGAGATCACTGCAGTTATAGTTCTGGGTCCATTTTATGCCCATATATGGAGATATCTGTCTATCTGCGTCCATTTTATGCCCATATATGGAGTATCTGTCTGTGCCTCCAACTGTGTTGCAGACACAGTGCCGGTTCCCCCTTTAATGCAAACCTCATTATACCTGTTGTCATAGGACCCGTTTTGAACATCTGTTTGCCTGTGTCCATTTATGCCCATATATGGAGATATCTGTATCTGTCTGTCTGCGTCCATTTTATGCCCATATATGGAGATCTTTGACCATCTGTTTGCCTCTGTCCATTTATGTCCATATATGGAGATATCTGGCTATCTGCGTCCATTTTATGCCCATATATGGATATATGGAGATCACTGCAGTTATAGTTCTGGGTCCATTTTATGCCCATATATGGAGATATCTGTCTATGGAGAACGCGCGTGCCCGTGGGACGAACGGTTCTCGAGATACGCGGATTACCTACATACATACACACTCACATGTCCATATATGGAGATATCTGGCTATCTGCGTCCATTTTATGCCCATATATGGATATATGGAGATCACTGCAGTTATAGTTCTGGGTCCATTTTATGCCCATATATGGAGATATCTGTCTATGGAGAACGCGCGTGCCCGTGGGACGAACGGTTCTCGAGATACGCGGATTACCTACATACATACACACTCACAGATATTTTTTGTTGATATCTGTCTATCTGCGTCCATTTTATGCCCATATATGGAGTATCTGTCTGTGCCTCCAACTGTGTTGCAGACACAGTGCCGGTTCCCCCTTTAATGCAAACCTCATTATACCTGTTGTCATAGGACCCGTTTTGAACATCTGTTTGCCTGTGTCCATTTATGCCCATATATGGAGATATCTGTATCTGTCTGTCTGCGTCCATTTTATGCCCATATATGGAGATCTTTGACCATCTGTTTGCCTCTGTCCATTTATGTCCATATATGGAGATATCTGGCTATCTGCGTCCATTTTATGCCCATATATGGATATATGGAGATCACTGCAGTTATAGTTCTGGGTCCATTTTATGCCCATATATGGAGATATCTGTCTATGGAGAACGCGCGTGCCCGTGGGACGAACGGTTCTCGAGATACGCGGATTACCTACATAATACATACACACTCACAGATATTTTTTGTTGACTCATGTGGCGTACGTGATGTCAGAGCCTTTTATGAAGTGATGTCACAATGAGTCAGAGCTTTCGCCGATTTCCTCAGAAACAGCCTGATGTCAACAGAGATATCTGGCTATCTGCGTCCATTTTATGCCCATATATGGATATATGGAGATCACTGCAGTTATAGTTCTGGGTCCATTTTATGCCCATATATGGAGATATCTGTCTATGGAGAACGCGCGTGCCCGTGGGACGAACGGTTCTCGAGATACGCGGATTACCTACATACATACACACTCACAGATATTTTTTGTTGACTCATGTGGCGCGCGTGCCCGTGGGACGAACGGTTCTCGAGATACGCGGATTACCTACATACATACACACTCACAGATATTTTTTGTTGACTCATGTGGCGTACGTGATGTCAGAGCCTTTTATGAAGTGATGTCACAATGAGTCAGAGCTTTCGCCGATTTCCTCAGAAACAGCCTGATGTCAACAGAGATATCTGGCTATCTGCGTCCATTTTATGCCCATATATGGATATATGGAGATCACTGCAGTTATAGTTCTGGGTCCATTTTATGCCCATATATGGAGATATCTGTCTATGGAGAACGCGCGTGCCCGTGGGACGAACGGTTCTCGAGATACGCGGATTACCTACATACATACACACTCACAGATATTTTTTGTTGACTCATGTGGCGTACGTGATGTCAGAGCCTTTTATGAAGTGATGTCACAATGAGTCAGAGCTTTCGCCGATTTCCTCAGAAACAGCCTGATGTCAACAATCAACCCCGCATAAGGAGATTCCGAACGTTTCGCGCCGGTTCGGGAAAACCACGCGTCGGGTCGGGTCGAGACCCGGCACTGCACTCCGTGCCGCGGCGGGGAACGCGCGTGCCGAATCTGAAGCCGGTGGGACGAACGGTTCTCGAGATACGCGGATTACAAACACACACACACGCACGCAGAGACTTCTCGCATTTATAGATAGATAAGTCCGTATTGTTAAATAAAATGAGTTTTTACCAAGTGTACAACTTTTCCTCGTTTGCTACAATGTTAGCTGCAACAGCGCCCGTTGGTGGCTGGAAGCATTATTGTGCATTCTTCCGTATACACTTACGTCATGTCCTTGTATGAGCGAATGGGGGAATGGATGAACGTCACGTGATAAGTGCAGCCATCTTTAACCAAACCAGAGCTGCTCGATTTGGAAAAGACACGCACTTGGTAAAAACTCATTTTATTTAACAATACGGACTTATACATTAAACAAGGCTACCTTACAAGTCGCATACACCTTGCAGAACTTGTACGGAAGATATGTCTCGCATGTATGCATGTGTAGAGCCGCAGTAGCAGTTTTGCAGACCATACTCCCGACCTGTCTGTCAAAGCGTTAAGACTCTCCTGTAGCCAATAGACGTCATCAAAGCAGAAGCTACTACAGGAGAGAATTAATGTAAGGCTAGGCTATACGGTATGAGCGTTGGCCCTCGCCAACGTGACGCTAGAATAACACACTCTTCCTTGGTCCTCAAACTTCAAGAAACGACAAATTAAAGTTTATCCTACTTGTTTTGAGGTCTCCATTGTACTCCGTTTGAAACGTTGTGTCGTTGCCGTTCAAAGCAAACGAGCACCTCTCCGAAAAAAAGTAGCACGCAGTATTCCATGGATGGATAGGAACAGCAATTGAATGCATAACATTTTAATCCCTTAAATCCCTTTAGAGAGAGCAAAACCACATAAATAAACCAGAGTTTTGCTTTAGCAGTGAGCTGTATCCTTAGCAATCGCATAGGCCATAGGGTAATTATTTTTGCCTTGATGTAGCCCATTAAGGTAATTAAATTGCAGATATTTGACAGAGGTTTGCTTTTTTGCCTTGAAAATAATGAAAGGCAGTCAATTCACTCAAGGACCCTTAAATTCATGTTTTGACTACTTTGATGACTACTTAGTGATGTTGTGAGCTTGTAGATTGTCTATTTCCAAATAGCCAGTGTACTGTATATTAAAGTGGTTTAATTAATAGTTATCAATTTTTATTATAATATGTATATATACTGTACATAGGCTATAAATATGTTTTTTAAGTTCCCGCATATTTCGCATAATTTCGCATTTAATCGCAACTTTCACAAGTTCCCGCATATTTCGCATAGTTTCGCATTGTCATCGCATAAATTCACACAAAAACCCAGCATAATTCACCGCATAATCAAGGATTTTTGCCCGCAAAATCAAGGATTTTAGCCCGCATAATCAAGGATTTTTGCCCGCGTTTTTCTGGAGGGTCTAGTAATTGCACTTCTGTCATATAAGCAGCTTGTTTCGTTTAGAGGTTTGTGCCATCGCACGGTCGATTCGACCAGAGTCGTGGATTATATACAGTATACTGTACACACACACACACACACACACACACACACACACACACACACACACACACACACACACATATATATATATATATATATATATATATATATATATATAAAAACATACAGTACATACATTATATATTTGCTCTAAATTCAATGTTGATAAGTGGCAACATGCTTCAGTACGAATAGCATCTAGATGAGTGAATACAGCAGGAAAAAAATAAAAATATTTAATATGAGAAAACCTATGTAACCAAAATATGGATTTAAAGGAACCTTGACTTGAAATTACAACAACGAAGTAGGCTACTACAATGAAAAAGAAAAATGTAAAAGCAACAGAGCCTTTATGCATTCACTGTATAGTCAATATGAACATATTGTGTGAAGATGTAGCTATACTATAAAATATTCTGTTTTCCAATGATTAAAGGCTATCAAGAGCAGAAATATGCATTGTTAAGACAGAGATTCCCTCAGCAGTCTCCTCTAATCAATTCTGTCATGATTCAGAGTAATGAGGCTTGAGTGCAGGCTACCTGCGTGTGTGTGTGTGTGTGTGTGTGTGTGTGTGTGTGTGTGTGTGTGTGTGTGTGTGTGTGTGTGTGTGTGTGTGTGTGTGTGTGTGTGTGTGTGTGTGTGTGTGTGTGTGTGTGTGCATGTGCGTGTGCGTGTGCGCGTGTGCGTGTGAGCGCACTCACGAAGAGAAAACAAAAGCGCTCACATTCAAGAGTGTGTTTCCCCTTTGTGTATTTTATGTTGCTGGTAATTGTGGAAGTATTTTTAATACAGTCTCTCCCGGGGCCAGCTGGATGGCTGGGAGTCAGCGAGACGTAAAGGAGGAAGAAATATTAACACGTGGGGAGGGGAGAACCAAGCAGACCTCGGTTGTGCATTGTCTCTAATGTCCTTATCTACTCAATGCAGGGTCCGCTCCATGGAACTGAGCCCTCCCAACTGTGCTCATGCTAATGCCACAGAGCCGGGTGGGGCATGAAGCATGAGGTTATGCTAAAACTCTCATCCCAGATGGGTTGCTCTTAATGTACGTTATTACCGTCTGTGCGTTAGGGGACAGGGACTCGACATAGACTTAATTGATGACAAGACAGCACAGTCGGTGCCTTTCATGAGCTATTGAGCTATTTGTAGCTGCCTTTGTAAATGAGCCCATGTTGAGACTGCTATAGCTGACATGAACAAACTCATGAATGCACAGATGCCCACTAATGCACAGAGTTGCATTGATTAGAACCTGGGCTAAAATGTGGACTGCTATACCGCCATCTCTACACTTCTGATTTCCGCTTCAACTCCAAGACCTGTCATCTAGAGAAGTTCTCAGATGATACCGTGGTGGTCAGCCAGATCTCTGGTGAAAACACATCTGAGCATGATGGTGTGGTGAAGGACTTTGTGCAGTGGAGCGAGGCCAACCATCTCCGGCTTAATGCTAGCAAGACCAAGGAGATGGTCGTGGACTTTCGTACGACTAAACGTGTTCCCCCGGTGCCTAGCACCATAAACGGAGAGGTGGTGGAGTTTGTGGACAACTACAAATTCCTTGGAATGCACCTGAACAGCTCTTTGGACTGGTCTGACAACGCTGAGGCGATCCTCAGTAAGGGGAAGAGCAGGCTGTTCCTCCTGAGAAGACTGAGATCGTTTGGCGTGTGCAACAAGATGCTTCAGATGTTCTACCAGTCAGTTATGGCTAGTGTTTTTTGGAATATCTTGCTGGGGGGGCTACAAAACAGAGCGGGTGACACTGCCAACCTCAACAGACTGGTGAGGAAGGCGGGCTCTGCCGTTGGGTCCTCCTTACAGGGGGTGGAGGAAATAGCTAGGGTGCGTACAGCTAGGAAACTGGTCGCCATCTTGGAGAACTCCTCCCATCCCCTCTACCCTGAGATCTTTGGTTACTGGAGTATGAGAGGAAACAACCGTTTCCCCTACCCAGGACGGAGGTGCGAAAGACTTGGAAAGTCCTTTGTGCCGGTCGCTCTCAAGCAATACGAGACTCATGATGGTCGCTTGCCTAGGCCTAATTGGATTATCTAGGACAACTGTTACCTTGCACTACTGGAACAGAAGTTCTACTGACTCTGACCTCTAACGTACTGTTCCCTGAGAGGGTTGCTGTGGCGTCTTGCTGTGGCTCCCATTATTGCTTTAAAAGGAAAAATACATATATGTATATTCTTGACTTATTTGCACTGACTTTGGTCACTTCTTTTCTGGCCCTGCACTATTGGGTTGTGTCGGTTGTACTGTGTATTATTGCGGTGTTGATATGGCGGTGTGATACTTGTGTTGCATGACTGCATTGACTAGCAGTGACTGTTATGTGCACTCTTTTGTTTGGCACTGTTTGTTAAGTTATGCTTGAGTATAGCTTTCTTTGTGTGTGTGTGTGTGTGTGTGTGACGTGTCACTTATGAGCGTTAAATGTTTCGTGGTCACTTTATGTATATATTCTTCTTCTTTTTTTGCAATAGCTTTCGACACTTTATGTTTTATTTATCTTTTTCTGTGCTTGCTCTTTGGACTGTATACTACAGTACTCTTTTTCTTTTTCTTACGTCTCTGTAACTTGTAACCTTAACTGCTGTGCTGCCTCTGGGCAACTGAATTTCCCCTGTGGGATAATAAAGGTATCTATCTATCTATCTATCTATCTATCTATCTATCTATCTATCTATCTATCTAATTTGAAAAATATGCGGCATTTGGCTTTCACACAAGTGCACGCATGCACAGTTACACGGGTGAGAAATCTTTCTCTGGCTCCGGCGTTCATCCCTGGCTGAGATAATTATCAGCATGTATTCAATGTACATGTGCTAGTGTACTGTAATGCACCGCATCCACCTGTGATCTTGACTAACAGCCCGCTCACACACCCACCTGCACGATTCTCGCCATCCACTATCATAGTGATGTTGCAGTCCAGGGTCATTCCTGAGCACATACTCCCATCAGAATGACAGGCGAACATGTATTGTGCCTGCGCACGTACCAACAGAGGAGGAGTGCAGAGGAAGATAAGAAACATTTCCCACTGGCAAAGCCACAGGCAGTGACTCATCAAGGTGTTTCACAGTCAGGGTGGATGACTGCTATGTGAGGGCACAGCATAATGAAAGCTTTGTTTATGCGAATTAAACTGTATCAGTAGCCCGTTGACTGCCACCTGGATTAGCACTGAGACCTGAATTTGCCTTGGAGGAATTTGGAGTCAGGATCCAATGTATTGAATAAGACAATATCTTTCAGTTAAAGGTAGGGAAGTGATTATTATTATTAATATTTGAACAAAAAACTGGTTTAAACCACAAACATATCACTTTAATACCCTACCTTTCATAATGTGAATCATATTCACACATCCCTCACAGTATGAGGGAACATATTTGGCAATTTACTTCCTTGGCTAGCTAGCTAATTAGTGTGAGTTAATTAGCTAGCTAGCTGAATTCACTAATGCAAAACTGCCATGAAGCTTTTTTTCGAAAAGAAAAAGGGTGAAGGCAATGAGGCACAGGCAAGGCTAGAGGAGGAAGAGTTATCTCCTGTTGCTGTAGCAGCGGATGAGTCAGGGCATGAGTGTCACTACTGCCTCATCTACAAGATGAAGAAGGTGAAAGAGAGGGCTCTTCATAATAATTGAACCTTTATTGATCCCTATAGGGAACTTCAGTCTCTGCATTTGACCCATCTTAGGAGCAGTGGCTGCCATCTAGGGGAATTTGAGGCGCAGTTAGGGATTCAGTGTCTCACTCAAGGACACAAGCCAGGACACAAGGGATTGAATTGCATTCGGCCCATCTGGTTCCTAGACAGCTGCTCCGTCTCCTCTATAGCTATAGATAGCTATATAGATAGTCTAGCTCAGTGGTTCCCTAACGTATTTTTTGTCACAAGGCACTTATGAAAACAAGCATTTCCAGGGCACACATTTACAACATGATTATAGCTATGTAATTCATCATGAATAAGACTACACCTAGCCAGATCCCTATGCACAAAAGTGTTTGAGAACCACTGGTCTATCTGCCTTGCGCTCACTGTGATATTAATGTGGAATATGAGGTGAGCATATAGATAGTAACAAATAGCAATATAATATGGATGCTGTGTTGAATATAGGCCTTTAGCATGGCACCCAAAGTGCTGCTGTGTTCTGTGACTGTCAGCCCACATGGACTAATGACTATGACTAAAATGTATGACAATTAAGCCCCTAAGCCTGGGATATAACGGTGCATTAATAGTTTGCTTTTGTATACTCTGTTGGTTTTTTCAACTGGTTAAAGCTACTTAGCTAACTTTTATTATCTTCCTATACGGAAGGAGAAAGGTAATTGCAACGATATCCGATAGGACAGGAGAAAGGAGGAGAGAGGATATGAGGAGTGACATACACACCACCCCCTTATGTGTTGCCTAGAACTTGAGGATTGATTGTGGGGTTTAGCTTGCAAAGTACAATTTGATGATGTCATCAAGATATGTAGAATGTCCTATTTGAAGTTTTCAAATGTATACAAATCTTTTGAAAATAGCAGATCTACAAGCTCACAATGTGTCTCATCACAACGTATTGTGAGCTTGTAGATTGTCTATTTTCAAATGGCTGAAATGTATATAGGGCTGAAGTGGTTATGTATGCATGTTTTGTAATAATCAACATCATACCCAGGGGGCAAAGGAAGGTGTGCTGCATTTGCCCCGACATACAAAGTTGTCCACCAGAAATATTATCTATGACCCAGTAGGATCACAACCTATATGGACAACCCGGTCAATTTGTACAACAAAGTCCAATATGGCCGCCTTTAGTTTTAATGAGGGGTGAATAGGGCAAAATTTTAAACTGAGGGATATTTCCACGAAACTTCACAGGTTGATCAATGGTATACATATGAACATTTTTTGTATTGCAAGTTTCCATGAAATCCAATATGGCCGCCACAATATGGCCGCCATAATGTAAGGAGTAAGGACCCAGAAAATAGGTTTTGCCTCTAACTTCTGAACCAGATGAGCTAGAAACGCAAACTTGGTATCTATTTCATGGTGTCTGACCATGGGAGACCCAATGGAATAGCTAATTTTATTATTGGGTGTGTCTGGACCTTTATTGTAAATATTTGCAAGATGGTGGACTCCCAAAATAGAGCTTTAACATAATTTCTACCATGATTGTTGACTGCTTTTGCAAATACAAGCAATATGAATCCATTTGCTAAGATTTATGGCACAGAAGGGACTTATACCTGTATTATTCTTGAGTTTGCATGTTGTCAAAATGGCTGTAAACGAGATATTATATTTCCTGTCCGATTCTACTGTATGTAGTTGTAGCAATGACTTCAGATAAAATCAGAGACCAAAACAATGTATCTTAGAAATATTTTTTTAATTAAAAAAAAAGAAAAAAAAAGAGTGAAATGAATGCAACTGCCTTTTTGGGTCTTTCACACATAGACATGCACATGCTTTCCAACAACTTCAGCTTCAGGGAAATTATAATGAACACATGATTAAAACAGGCTGCATTATAATGCAAATAATTGCTAGTCACTATCACTGTCATGTGTACCTATCCGGCTGCATCTTGTCTCCAGTCCTTGGCAACAACACCCCAAGTAGCATGCAATTCCCTTCTTCGCACATGAACAGTTTTTCTGGCAGCCTTTGATACAGCTACATGATATTGCCTTTGATATTGTGATATTGTCCATTGATATAGGCCAGGCTGGCTCTGTAGATGGACAGGGGACTGCCCTCCCATCACTGAGAGACCATCCATATTCAGTGAAGCAAGGGATGTCTGGCTTCGCGATGTGTGCAGTTTTATGTATTATGGCTGCTAGAGCAGCTCTTTTCAGGTGCAGGCCAAAAGCATTTTCTGTAGGTGGCAGCAGCTTCAACAGGGTTGATCGGTTATTTAGGAACTTGTACACTCTCAGCTTTGCCAGGTCAAAGTCCTCCGAATGGTCAGCTTTTGATGCATATACAGCTATTGTGAGGTCTCTAGCCTGATTCTTGACATCCTCTGAGAGGGAATAAGAGGAATTTTCACCAAACTCCTGAAGTGCAGGGAGATCTAGACCCATGCTGGTCTTGAACCATGCCTTCTTTCCAGTGAAAAAGGGATAGCTGGTGGTATCTCTGCCACTCAGGCTGTGAATAAAGGGCAGGGCAGTGGACCCAGTCTTAACTCATTTAGTGCCACCCCTTTCACCACTAGAGGGCGCCCAGTGGCCATAGAAAATCCCATAGAGATATGCTGGTATATGCAGAAGCCCTGCAGCCATGACTTGCCTGAACACTTTCCTTTGTGCATGTACAGGAAGAGGATGAAGTTAGCTTGAAGTTAGCTATTGGCTACCAAGCATTTTAGAAGCCTTATTTTCGTCAACTTAGCCATGATTAAACCTTGCACACCTCATGCATGGGAAAAAAACAGAGAAGAATGAGCTCTAAAAAATCCAATGCAATCCTGGATTGCATTGGAGTGGATTTGTGCAGTTTGTTCACAGCTTTCAAACAAAAAAATCCGATTGGAAATCCGTTCAGGCATTCTTGAGATAATCGCCATTATGTTTTACATGTTATGTAAACAAACATGGCTGCCCTGTATGTTAGATGGGGTTGTATGGGGGTGGAACATGCAAAATCGCTTTTGAAATCATGTTCACCAGATTTGATGGGGTCCAAAAAAAAAAAAAAAAAAAAAAAATCAAAAAAAAATGTTTCAAATTTTTTTTTTTTTTTTTTTTAAAGCCGAACTTGTTCGGGATCGGCACTCTGCGATACGATAATAAAGCCGAACTAGTTCGGGATTGGCACTCAATGAGTTCAGCTGAGCAGGAACACAGGTATGTCCATTCAAAACCTGCAAAAGAATATGAAGTCTCTGCACAATATACAGCTCCTGATCCTCAAGAGTTTTTTGCTGTCTCTGAAAACAAAGCAAACCTTCTAAGATTCCTCTGTGAAGAATGGTGTCAAAATGAGACACTTAAGTCTGCTCTTGGTACAACCCATCTTTACCTGAGTGGAGGATTTAAAGAAGAGACAAGGAGTGTGGTGATCAAGGAGGGGTGTGTTGTTGATGTCCCTGCACTAGAGTCAACACAACAGGAGGCCGACACATGGGTAATTCTACACACCATATACAGTGTCCAGGCTCACAAAGTTGACAGAGTTGTCATCCATGCTAATGACACAGACATCATCATCATGTGCCGATATCATGCTGCCACCCACCTCCTAGACTCCCTGCACTTCAGGAGTTTGGTGAAAATTCCTCTTATTCCCTCTCAGAGGATGTCAAGAATCAGGCTAGAGACCTCACAATAGCTGTATATGCATCAAAAGCTGACCATTTGGAGGACTTTGACCTGGCAAAGCTGAGAGTGTACAAGTTCCTAAATAACCGATCAACCCTGTTGAAGCTGCTGCCACCTACAGAAAATGCCTTTGGCCTGCACCTGAAAAGAGCTGCTCTAGCAGCCATAATACATAAAACTGCACACATCGCGAAGCCAGACATCCCTTGCTTCACTGAATATGGATGGTCTCTCAGTGATGGGAAGGCAGTCCCCTGTCCATCTACAGAGCCAGCCTGGCCTATATCAATGGACAGGGCAATATCATGTAGCTGTATCAAAGGCTGCCAGAAAAACTGTTCATGTGCGAAGAAGGGAATTGCATGCTACTTGGGGTGTCATTGCCAAGGACTGGAGACAAGATGCAGCAGGATAGGTACACATGACAGTGATAGTGACTAGCAATTATTTGCATTATAATGCAGCCTGTTTTAATCATGTGTTCATTATAATTTCCCTGAAGCTGAAGTTGTTGGAAAGCATGTGCATGTCTATGTGTGAAAGACCCAAAAAGGCAGTTGCATTCATTTCATTGAGATAATCTCTCTCTTTTTTTCTTTTTTTTTAATTAAAAAAATATTTCTAAGATACATTGTTTTGGTCTCTGATTTTATCTGAAGTCATTGCTACAACTACATACAGTAGAATCGGACAGGAAATATAATATCTCGTTTACAGCCATTTTGACAACATGCAAACTCAAGAATAATTAGAGGTATAAGTCCCTTCTGTGCCATAAATCTTAGCAAATGGATTCATTTTGCTTGTATTTGCAAAAGCAGTCAACAATCATGGTAGAAATTATGTTAAAGCTCTATTTTGGGAGTCCACCATCTTGCAAATATGCACAATAAAGGTCCAGACACACCCAATAATAAAATTAGCTATTCCATTGGGTCTCCCATGGTCAGACACCATGAAATAGACACCAAGTTTGCGTTTCTAGCTCATCTGGTTCAGAAGTTAGAGGCAAAACCTATTTTCTGGGTCCTTACTCCTTACATTATGGCGGCCATATTGTGGCGGCCATATTGGATTTCATGGAAACTTGCAATACAAAAAATGTTCATATGTATACCATTGATCAACCTGTGAAGTTTCGTGGAAATATCCCTCAGTTTAAAATTTTGCCCTATTCACCCCTCATTAAAACTAAAGGCGGCCATATTGGACTTTGTTGTACAAATTGACCGGGTTGTCCATATAGGTTGTGATCCTACTGGGTCATAGATAATATTTCTGGTGGACAACTTTGTATGTCGGGGCAAATGCAGGTTTCCTAAAAAAAAGGCTGGTTTGCCCCCTGGGTATCAATCAACATCTACAACGTTTTCAAATAACTGTAGTGGAGCTGTGGAGTAAAAGTACAATATTTGCCTCCGAGATCTAGTGGAGCTGAAGTACAAGTATTGAAAATTGGAAATACTTTAGTAAAGTAAAAGTACCTCAAAATTGTACTTAAGTACAGTACTTGAGTAAATCTACAATTAGTTACTTTACACCACTGCCAAAAAAGCTACTGGAGAGGTGGTGAAGAGGAGAGAATCAGATAAGACACGCAGTTGACAGTCTGTCACAGTTCAAATATCTCACAGTTCAAAAGGAGATCTTGTCACACAACAGAAGCAGAAGCTATGATCAACACACCATCTCGCACATGACTGCTTCATCAAGAACAAGGCTTGCTTTTTTCTCTCTCTTAGGGTTTTACTCCTGCTGCTGAAAATAACAAAATAACCAGTAAGACGCCTAAGGACGAAAAGTGACCTTGAGGTCGTGCCATCTGTCTTGGCCATTATGGCCATATATGGATTCTGTTTGTGTGGTTCTCCTAACAGGGCATCATCTGGGATAGTACCGGTACAATCCCTTTTATGCCCATATATGGAGATCCCTAACAGAATCCCTTTTATGCCCATATATTGAGATCCCTGCCCTGAGTATCTGACATCGCTGTGATGTCATCTGTTTATGCCCATGGAGATCCTTGCTCTGAGAATCTGACATCACTGTGATGTCACCTGTGATGTCACAGTGATGTGTCAGGGGAACCACAGTGTCAGGCGTTACCTGTCCGGACAGACGGACAGACACGGACAAGCTGTGACGGTTCTGATAGTAAACTGCGACCTACGGTCGCAATGAAGTTGAATTTGAACTCAGATTGCACTTTGTTTGTTTATATTGATGTAATGTTTTGAAAGCCAGCCTACTTGACTGAGCATTGGTTCTCAAAGTGGGGTCCGGGGACACCCAGTGGTCCTTGAGGGAGTTCCAGGGGGTCCCCAGGTAAATGATAGTTAAGAACCAAATGGACTCTTATGGGTCTGTAACTCAGAGAGTGTACAAATGGAACCAAATGGACCCTAACGGCTCCCTTTAGTTCCATTTGTACACACTCAGAGTTACATTAACATTGATTTTTCAATATAAATTGGGGTAACTGACATGCCATTAAATGGGGGTCCGTAGCCTAATGCATGTCAAACTGGGGGTCCTTGCAATTAGAATGTTTAGAATCACTGCTAGAGCTTTAAAAATCTTCTCTTATATGGGGGTCCCTAGCGTATCTTTTCAAATGGGGCGTACTTGACATGAAAAAGTTTGAAAACCACTGAGAGCACAGTGTTTCACATCTTATATTCAATTTATAACTTGAAAAATGTTCAATTATTGGGTGAAAATCTAAAGATTTCTGGGCTGGGCTAACCCCCAATGTTTCAAGATCCTAACAACGCCTCTGCTCCTGACCCACTTGTGAAACTCATGTACCAAAGTGTATCAAGCTGGCCTACTTTGCGACAGTTGCCTGCTAGTGGCAGGACATTAAGGATGGCGAGGCAATATTTGTCCACCCACTTCTGTCCAACACATTTTGCCCAAACAAGATATCTTAAAGACCAACTGAAATGTCACACTTCAAGAGCATTGCCCATGGTCATAATGCAGATATAATTGACAATATAAGAAACCTAAAAGTCCATTACTTCCTGTCAAACTAAATCCCAATGAATAATTACATCACGAATAATGATTTAATTCACCTGTGTGATTCCCATAGCTCATGTTCCTCTACACATGTGATGGCTCAGCACAAAATAAGCTTTTGTTTGGGTAATTGCAAGTTTCCTTTACATGTTGTGCAAGTACGTTATTAATCTGGGAAGCAGGGAAAGAGAGTTTAGGCATAAGATAGAATAATTTTGCTTGTTTTAATAAATCTTCTCTAATGGGGGTCCCTGGCATTTTCAGACGGGGGTCTGCGGCCAAATACATATCAACCCTTGTTTCTTGGCACAAAAATGTTTGAGAACTACTGATTTAGAATACATTTGTAGAATCGGCCTCAGGTCTCAATGGGAGAAAAGATGGATATTCATTAAGCAGGCCACTGCGAGGCCCATCCATATTTTTAAGGATATGCAAATAAAGAAAGGGACTATAAACTCATAGACTGAGAGAGACCGAGAGCAAGTGACAATTAATTATTTATGTGGTTTATTTCGTATTAACAAACTTACAGAGGATTTCACTCAACAAACACTGTTTGATTATACTATACAAACACAATGGTACAGCATCTACAGTATGCATCATATAATATTCATCATGCGATAATATATTTACGAACCGTAAGTACAAAAGATGTGAACAATGTACCACCAAAAGGAAAACACACTGTCCAAAAACAGTGGTTTTCAACCAGTGGTCCGGGGACCACCAGTGGTCCTTGAGGGGGTCCCCAGCTAAATGATGGAGAGTTGATAACAAAATAATTTACGTTTTTGGTCTGAGAGTATTAGAAGATCAATTTAGCTTTAGACTTATAGCTTATAGAAAAGTACATACCTCACCTCCTGCACTTTAGCATGATGCATTACACATACTTTCTGAACATAGATAGCACGTATTCCATGTTGAATCACATTACTGAATGGTGGACCCTGCCTCTAGGCTAACTGTTGCCGGCAAGGCTTCCTTTCATTCATATGCCAAGTGCAAGTAAAGTAACATTTTATTATAGCCCAATATCACAATGTCCCAAAGTGCTGCACATAAAAACTAAACAACAGTAAAAGAAACAACAAATAAAATGCGAGAGTGCAAAGTTAATACATACATACAGGCACACATAACAAGTAACAGTAAAAACAATGAGTGCACACACACACACACACACACACACACACACACACACACACACACACACACACACACACACACACACACACACACACACACACACACATTGTGGGGTGGTTTCAAAGATGAGGGGTTTGGCAACAGAATGCTCTGCCACCTAATATTTTACTTATTTTTGGAATAGTTAGAAAACTGGCATTTTGTTATCATAGGGGTCTAACAGTATCATAATAATAGGTAGGTGATATGTAGGATGGAGCTAGGTTGGTTGATTTAGGTTATGGGTTCACTGACTTGCTCAAAGATTTGCCTGTGGCACATGGATGCCACAGGCATTCATACGGGATCCATTAGACATGAGAAGACCATTCTAAACCCTTGGTCATCTTGCCTCCGGCTGCTGCTGCTGCTGCTGCTACATTCTTTTATGTCTAGGGGAGGTGGGACTGCATGTAGAATGTGGTAAACATATCATTACAGACCTCTATATTTGAGCTATAGACAAATGCACAAAACGGCAGTAATTGCAGTGTCAAGCGGCTCAGCTTCACAACGCGACACCACAACTACACAGCAGCGCTCTGTGGATTTGTCTACACACAATAAAACCTTCAGTGTTCATTTAAATATGAGTGTATTTTACACTCTTCAAGTTGCAAACTAATATTGCAGAGTTTAACCGACAGTTGAGTCAGTTAAACTGTCGAGTTCGGTGACAGCTTCCTGAGTGTTTCTGAATATCTACGATAAGCACTGTGAGAAGGATCAGTCAACCAATGAGAGAACAGCTGATCCTTCTTTCCTTGGCTCCATGTGTTGTGTTGTGCATCAAAACCAAAACAAACAGGGGAGAAGACGATGCAGCATGTTTCCAAAGAAAATCATGCAGAAAACTAAAAATGCACAACACAATAACATATATGGACACAAGAAAAGGAGGATCGACAGACCTCTGGCAGAGACATAATCCTCAATTTACCAACTTTATTTCACACAAACTTCCAGCAGCTAGCCTGGTAAAAACCAGACCGCACAACACCACCCACAACGAAGGTGGCTGGCCCGCCAGGCTACACCAAAACAAACATCACTTCACTCGGACCACTGGTGGTCCCCGGACCACTGGTTGAAAACCACTGTTCTAATGTATTGTTCATCACTGTTTTTGGACAGTGTGTTTTCCTTTTGGTGGTGCATTGTTCACATCTTTTGTACTTACGGTTTGTAAATATATTATCGCATGATGAATATTATATGATGCATACTGTACATGCTGTGCCATTGTGTTTGTATAGTATAATTGGCCACCTCCCAAAAAAGTAAGTGTGTGAAATAGTTTTTTGCATACATTCTCATATCATTTGTCGATTCCAGGAAGAACAGAGATTGAAAGAATGAACAAAACGTCAGATCAGATTCAAATATTCCTGATATATGAGTGAAATGCTGTATTCATTCAAGCAGGTTAGATATTCAATTTATTATGAATAAAGTAAGATATGCATACATAGGGTTTATGTTTAGATTTTAATGTCAATGGTCATTGTATGAGGCAGTTACAGTAGCAGCATATTGTACAGTAGAAGCAGATAGACACCAAATGTTAATGCATAGTAGGCTGAGGTTCTGTTGGATACGGGAAAATCTTGCTATTTCTACGTGTCATTATTCCGACTACCAGCGTCGGCAGGCTAGCTACTCACCAGCGTCGGCAGGTTAGCATTTCACCAGGTTAACATTCACCCGCGTTGAAATACTGGTACGTAGAACAAATGTTACGTCGAAATATTGACATGCTCCCGTTGGATACAAGCATTTAAACATCTTCACATGTTGGGGTTAGAATAATAATACGTAAATGTACTGAAATATGTTTTCTCTAGCTTGAACAATTAAAACCTGTGGGAATCATAACATGCTGTATGTAAAAATTATATAGAATAATAATATTTTGAACACGCACTTCCGACTAAAGTGACAAAAATATCAATAAACGAGCTCAAACACTCACTTATACTTTACACCAGTGGTTCCCAAATGTTTTAACTCACCAGCTCGTGACCCAATAAGAGAAAAGAGAAAGAAAAGGAGATGTTTGCCTGGTACCCAGGCTAGTGAAAACATCAGATCTACAAGCTCACAAAGTGACACGTTGTGAGCTAGATCGGCTATTTTCACTACTTCTTAATCATGTTTTCTCATTTTAATTGTATTTATTCATGAAATAACTTAAAAATAAAAAATAATAATAATTGAAACAATAATAATTAAAAACAAAATGTAGAAAAACAAAAATTAAGGGACCCATAAATGGGTCCTGACCCATCGTTTGGGAACCAGTACTGCACTAGGCTAGTGGCAAATGGCAATAAAAATGTGCTCCCGGTTGACACATAAATTGCAGTGTACTGCTGATTGGCCAACAACTTATCCCCTACTGTGCCTCTTCTCCCAGATCGCTGTACGGCGAGTCCCCAAAATGTGACCCAGCCTTAGAATAGATCTACCATTGCTGGGGGACGCAGTCAGCTCAAACTGATCAGATTTTTGTCAGAAATGTTTTAAACACAGATTTAGAATCTTCAAGTGCTTAGCTGTCACTCAACTAAAGGTTAGTGTGTAAATTATGAAAATAATGCATCAATAAATGCAGTGGTGGCTCCAGGGAGTAATCAGCAGGGGGGACTTTATTTTTCAATAGGCTACACCCCACCCATAGATTGTAGCTCTTAATATGTGTAACATTGCTTGAATCAATGTTTTTGTTTGTATATTGTTTATTGCAAGCGCAACCGACGGAGCAGGAGACGTAGACCAGATTTTTTCGTACAGGGAATACGTTTGCAGGAACACCGCACTGTGAAAAAAATACAGCTTCCGGGAAAATTCAGCCCCACCTCCCAGAACGTCTTTTGCTTTCTATTGTCACCAGGCTTTTCTCTTCGCAGATGAGTAAGCCTGGCTACGCGAGGCTAGCTACACCCCTATATAGCAAGCCGATCTTTGTGGCATTTTGAGCCAAACTAGTAATGTCCATTACAAGTTCTCTCAGTGAACTTGTAATGGACCCAGGAAAAATGCAGATTATTCCCTGGAGCCACCACTGCATTTATTGATGCATTATTTTCATAATTTACACACTATAGTTGAGTGACAGCTAAGCACTTGAAGATTCTAAATCTGTGTTTAAAACATTTCTGACAAAAATCTGATCAGTTTGAGCATTTTATTTTTCAATAGGCTACACCCCTATATAGCAAGCCCATCTTTGTGGCATTTTGAGCCAAACTAGTAATGTCCATTACAAGTTCTCTCAGTGGAAAGACGTGAATTTCCTGTGCTGCATGCAAAACAACACAGGAATAGACATAAAAACAAAACAACTCTGTGCAGTGCCAATGTAGGCTACCTTTTATTATTGTATTTTCATTAGACTATACATTAATTTGAAAATGTATATTTATAATAATAATCACAAGCATAACACCTGTAAAACATCTTAAAACAATGGTAGCTGGACAATCTGGACTGGGGGGGGGGGGACAAAGTCTACATCTGGGTGGGCATTTCCCCCCAATGCCCACCTGTGGAGCCGCCTATGGGTAAATGGTCTCCAATTCTAAAGCACCTTTTATCCAAAGCTTTTTTACAATGTTCATTTGCATTCACCCATTCATACACACGTTTAGTATGCTAAAGGTTTAGATAAGGGGAAAAAAGTATTGACCAAAAAAGCGGTCTTGACACAAATTCATAAAGAATTAAAATGGGTCAATTCAAACGATGTCTAGCTAGTGAAGAGCAAGGGCCTTTGCCTGGCCCCAATGCAGCTGATAGAATGCCAGAAATAACTTTAATGCAGACAGATTCACTGGAATGTCTTTAATTGTGATCTTGGCTCAGTGCCATCTTGCTTCTTTATGCCTGATGAAGGTCTGAACGACTGAAACGTTGTAATAAATGTATTGTGAGTGAAGACAGTGTGCGGAACTCTTCTTCTCCATTCGTCAACGTCACTGTTCCAACGCACCTGTCCTTGTAGGTGTGCAAAAGGCCTTCTCCTCCCTTTAATTGTGAGGCAGAATTACATCAGTACAGCAGTAAAAGGAGATGGACATGGACACCTTTACTTTTCAAAGAGGAAAACACAGTTATTTAAAACACTTCTTTACTATAGGATTATGGGGCATGCATGGTTAAGTCAATTCGGCCCTAAAGACACAGTACAGTGAATGCATAAATACAAAATGATGATGATGATGATGATGATGATGATGATGTCTTACTCCCTGACAGCTTTGGCCTCAAAGCACATGTATGTTTTTTTTATTCTACTCATGCCTTCTTGAGCAGTAACCTACTTATCATTTCTAGACATTTCCATTTCAAAAGATGTATAAGTTAAATAGCTTTTCATTTACATAATGGAGGATTTGCTCACTCATAGTTACTTACTTATGGTGAAATATAAAAAGGCACACAATAGGCCTTCCCCAGTTTGCTCCATTTAGCATTCGATATTCCCCAGAGATGCAAGCCATGGTTTGTCAGTTGATGTACAGTAGACTCATTTGTGAATGGTAGTTGAAGAGGCATTTTAACACATCCATGTCCTCTAGTGACTACAAACCAACAGAAATAAAACTATATGTTGAACTCATTGTTTTGAATGCATTATTTAATAGTTTTGATAAAGTGAAGATTGCTTTTGTTATGTAAATTTTCCTCAGTGCCCCAATGGAATTTCTATGTATTTATTTTTGGAATCAAGTTAATTGCCAATCTTTTTTTTTCTTCATCTTTTTTTTCATCCCATGCAAATGTAACACTCAAAATAATAAACACTCCATAATTATTTTGTGCAAATGTCCTCTGCCACTCAAAACACTTAAGGTCACAGGTTCCCATATTCCTGGACTTGTAGCCTAACTATTAGTAAAGAAATGCTGGTGGATTTGTCTTCCTACATGACGTTACTGTCTGCTGCAGGTACTGACGGTGAATGCTGCAACAGTAACATCCATGTTCCACTGCCATCAACTGCTGTGCAGTGCATGTGCGCTATAATGTCTGTGTAGTGGAGGTGTGTGCGGATAATGGCAGTGAATCCCTTTGATGCTGTGTGTGCATTTGCCCTTTGCGTCCATGCACATGCATTGTGTATAGGAACCTGTCACCACTTTGAGTGTATGTGTGTGTGTGCGCGTGCCCGTGCACGTGTGTGTACGTGTGGCGTGTGTACGTGTCGCCAGTGTGCTTGATCAGCGTTCCTGCTGCTATCCCATTAACTCAGCTGCCGCAGGGCATGCTGGTGCGACCCACAGGACCCTGGCTAACAGCAGGACCCACTGAAGTCATTTCCATCTCACTGCCCTACCCCTCTGGCCCACGGCAGCACCAGCATGTGTTTGTGTACGTGTGCGTGTACGTGTGTGCACGTGCGAGTGTGTTGAGAGAGAGCGAGGGAGAGGGAAAGAGAGAGAAGACAGATACAGAGCAAGACAAACAGACAGAGGTTGCGGATTAAAGTTTCAAACACACACACACACACACACACACACACACACACACACACACACACACACACACACACACACACACACACACACACACACACACACACACACTTATTCACCAGGGGAAGGGGGTGTTAGACCTGAGTTGTGCTTCAGGCCCATTGGTGACTTGTGCATGGTTAACCATTTGTGTGTGTGTGTGTGTGTGCGTGTGTGTGTGTGTGTGTGTGTGTGTGTGTGTGTGTGTGTGTGTGTGTGTGAGTGTGTGTGTGTGTGTGCGCGCGCACACTGTACTCTATGTGCATGTTTTATGTGCGCTTGGATAGAAAAGAGTTGGGTTAATATATGGGCCTCATAAAACAACAGTTGAGAGAACGGGGATCCACTAGAGTTTTAAGATATGTGCATGCATTATGCATCTGTGAACGTGCACTTTCAAGTATTGAGTGCCTACTGCCCTATTACACACACAAATGCATCCGTGTTGTGTATGTGTATGTGCACGTGTTCCATTGCTGATGCGTGTTTGCGTTTCATCCACTGGTTATGAATGGACAGAACACCCACAGTGAGGGAAATCATGTCGCTGAAGCATTCATCAGGTTTGATTTAGCTCAACCACATGGCCTGTGCTGCACCTCTGGCTCGCTGGCATGAAAAGAAATATGAGATTTAAAGTATATGTGAGTTTTATATTCAATACAGTGTGTGTGTGTGTGTGTGTGTGTGTGTGTGTGTGTGTGTGTGTGTGTGTGTGTGTGTGTGTGTGTGTGTGTGTGTGTGTGTGTGTGTGTGTGTGAGTGAGAGTGTGAGTGAGTGAGCGAGGTGCACGCGTGAAAAGCCTCAGCAGGTTACTCTTAAATTTATTATGGCATTTCTGTCTTTGTATTTACAGAAATACTGTGTGTGGGGGGTGGGGGATGAACATGATTGTGTGTACTAGGGATGGGACGATATGACATTTTTATATCACGATTATTGTGACAAAAAGAATCATGATTTACGATATTGTCGTGATAATCAAAATCCATTATCCTGGGGCGGAACATTTGCCAAAAAAATAGCAGATCTAAAAGCTCACAGCGCGTTGCAACGCGTTACAATATCGCTTATCGTCCCATCCCTAGTGTGTACATGCATGTGCATGTGTGAAAAGCCTCAGCAGTTACTCTTAAATGTATCATGGCATTGCTGTGTTTGTTTTCCCAGAGAGAATATCTGTGTGTCATCGTCCTTGAATGTGTGTACTTGTGGAGAGCGTGTCTATAAAATGTGTTTGTGGAAGCATGTGTGTATGAATACACATGTGTCCAATCCATGATTTGTCATGGGTGCAAGGCTGACATTGTCTGGAGCAGTCTTCAACGTTTCTTTTCTTTTTGGAGCTGTGTGAAACACAGGCTCCCTATACGTGGCCGTGTGGGTCTGTGTGTGTGTGTGTGTGTGTGTGTGTCTGTCTGTCTGTCTGTCTGTGTGTATGTAGCCTGAACTTCCTAAACTTCGGCACGCCACTAGTCCCACAGTTTTGCCACCACACACTCGCGCCATATGTCAAATCGACCGGCTTACTCAGGAATCGTGGGCTATTACTTTTCTAAGAGAAAGGTTCTATAGTTTAATTGATATTAATTTATTAGTGAATTAATTTTCCCCATTGACTTATAATGGGAATTGCAAAAACTCACATTCAATTTATTGTCTCTCGCAAACCATAGGGGCTAGAGTTTCAAGACTTGGAGAGGAGGTTCATAATGCTTTCAAGGATTAAATAAAAAATAATTGTGTCATTTGGCCGCATGGTGGCGCCATAACACCCCACTTTATGTTTTGGCCTGTAACTCTTGAACCGTAGGTCGGAAAATTAAAAATATTTTTTCCCTGGATTCCTTGGGTCATGACGCATCTCCCCATATAGGCCACGCCCATTTGCACCATGATAGATTTTCCGCCATCTTGAATTTTCTCCAAAACACACTTTTTGCTCCTTTTCCTACATATTTTCTTCAAATGTCACAAAAATCGGTACACATGATCCACACACACACACACACACACACACACACACACACACACACACACACACACACACACAGCTCCACTTCACACGGGTGTGATTTTTTCTTTTTTTTTCAGGCCAAGGACCCCCTAGCCGAGAGATAATCAAGCAGGGACCCCCCACTATATGTTGTATATAATTGCAATCATATTGGATTCATGTTAATGTGTATCTTCTGACATTTAACCACTTAAAGCAGATATATGTAGTGTTCTGATGACGTAAGCAGAGTTTTGCCGATTGCTTATTTTTATATTTAAATGTTATTTTATTTTATTCGGACCGCTAACAATGCTCCCTAAAGAAATCTAGTCTCTGTGACACTTCCAAGGGCTGCAGCCTGCCTCCAAAACTATTATTTCATCTGTGAGAAGCTCTGTCATTGGTCCAGAAATCAATCAACCAATCAGAGTGCCTCTCGTTCGGAATGGTTAGACCTGTTTGTCAATCATTTTAGCCCCGGGGCGGACGGTTCATGCACCAATAAGCTGCTGCTGACAGAACTTCTCTCAGATAACAGAATAGTTTTGGAGGCAGACTGCTGCCCCTAGAAGTGTTTAGCCAATATAATAATATTAGCCAATATAATAAAATAAAAATAAAACATTATGTCAGCAGAAAACTACCTATATCAGCCCAAAGTAAACCATCAACACTTTGTATAACCTTTCACTCTGTACATAGGCGGGAGCCCATCTCCTGGGAGCCCATCTCCTGTTTCTGTAGCGTGAAGCAGCTTGATGTACAAGTACACGTCCTGGACATGACGACAGTATGCCGCAGGGACTTACCCTTGATGCTGAGTGCCAAGCAAGGAGGCACTGGGTCCCATTTTTCAAAGTCTTTGGAATGGCCAGGCCTCAGTCTCAGGGTGGACACACCACAAGGCCACAGAGCTCTGTGCTTAGTCTGCTCTTTTTTCCCCAAACCTCTTTGCTGAAAATACACAACACCTTGTGCTGCAGACAAACACAGACATACACATGAACCAAAAGAATAAGAAAGGTGGTGGAACTACCACCTGGCGGTGTCTAAAGACCCAGCGGCCTTCTAGCGTTGTGTCCGCTAGCTGCGGAACAACAATGGGTGGACTTAAGGGATCATGAGAGCAGCTACAGAGAGCGCTTTGACACTGGGCGGCAGTGCAGGAGTGGACTGGGAATTTGTTTCCTCTGGTGGTCAAACCTGGGACATTCCCGCAGACTGGTTGTTTAGAGGGGGTTTCGACAACTCGGGATGCCCAGAAACGAGGCAGGAGGGCTGGCAGAGTGCTGTGCTGTCTCTGCTATGATTGTAAGCCACCATGCAGAGACACTGCTGCTTGTGCCCATGTCATAAACATGTCATAGACATAGAATCAAGTACTGTGATAATGGTATTGCACTCTGACAATGTAGGTACAACGCACGGGTACTCTGACAATAGGTACTATGGGTATTGCATAACCGGAGCGGCAGGAACTGAACTTCAACATTCCTAGATGTTTTAGAAGGGGGGGGGGGGTCAAAAATTGACCAGAGGGGCCAGGGCTTTATCCACTCAATAAAGAAACAAAAATAAAGCCATTAATGGGAAAATTTTCTTCTACGTATGTAAGATTCATGGCCAAAGCTCTGAATAGACATTAGACCATGACATGTATTGATGGTAGCATGGTCTAAAACAGCAGCTAACGCTGTATGTAATCATCATCTAAGGCAAGCATATTAGTCCACTGAGCTCAAGGGGAGAAAAGGGCTTCTACAGTTGAAGAGCAGCTCTGGGGCAACATTTCTACAAATATAATTGGATTTCATCTCCCACTTGAACTTCGGATCATTTTTCAAATCACGCCTTAACCTAATTTATAGCAAGGTCGACTGAATGAAGCTGTGCACACACATTCCATCTGTAAATATTGGCCTCAGGAATTTTAGCGCACTTGAAAAAGCCTGGTGTCTCTGCATTCTGAACATCTTAAACTAATTAGAGCTTGATACGTTGGTTCTTATTGCTCTGCAGTGTGCTGTATGCAAAATAATTTGCTGTCTGATTTACAATTCATTTGCATGCCACACATGTCCTCATACAGACACACCTCAAGACTTGAGCTATCGGTTATTGAAGATGTCTAAATGGCTATGCTGATAATGAGTTGCATGTGAACCTTCATTTATACTCCCTGCACATTCAATTTAATGATATATCAGGACCTTTCTGTAAAGCAGGTGGCAGGTCACTTCTCCTGGGTAGTGGCTATGGGAAGCTCTCATCCACTTTCATGTCACCCTGGCCTGGCCCTGGGTACTGTCCTCTATGCTAACAACCAAAGCTGTTCCTCTGGAGTATGTGTGCGTGCGTGCCTGTGCGTGCATACCGGTACATGCGTGTGCGTGCCTGCACAACTGTTTATCTCTGTGACTGGGTGGGGTTACAGGTATGAGCAAGGTTATCAGTGTGTGTTAGAAGCAAAAGGAGTATACTATGCTAAGACCCATGGCAATTTTGATTATCTTTAAGATAGCGTAAGAATTTGATTGCAAGGCAATAATCAAAGATGCCATGGTTAACTCATAGCACTTTTATATGCGTGAATAATGCACATCCAGGTGTCCCAAATGGAAAATAATGGAAGACGTAAGGTAAAGAACTCCACAAGTGTTCAGTGAGCCAACCACTCCAATGTAAGTGAAACAAACTACACCAGGGGTCTTCAACGTTTTCAGACCACGGACCCCTTAGCTGAGAGAGAGATGAAGCAGGGACCCCCTCTACATATTGTATAAATGTGTGATGCAGATTTTCATCGACTTCATAGATATTCATAGACTTGTTTGACAGCACTGTCATCAGTCTGTGTTGGATTCATGTTAATGTGTGTTTTCAGACATTTAACCACTTAAATTGTCGATATTTTGTAAACTTGACCTTTCACTATGTACTTGGTCTGCTCTTTTTAACTCCACACCAAACCTTTTTGCCGAAAATAGCCAATCTAAAAGCTCTCTCTGCTATTTTTGGCTAAAGTTCTTCTCGGAATATGGATATGAGGGTTCAAATTGTTAATTTAACCCCCCCCCCCCCCCCTAGGGGTCCCGGACCCCTGTTGAAGACCCCTGAACTACACACACCATGCAGAAAACCTGCACAGCCCACAACCTGCAAGACAATATGGGAAGTTGACACATTCAACTCTTTGGCATGTGTAGGCTATACTCTCCTTACAGACATGGATGTATGACAGTGCCCTATAAGCCTTTAATAGGGACATTGGGATTGGGCCTAGGTCACACAACTTCTGTCTTTCACTGAATCCCTCCCCTCCTAAAACTAGTCCTTGCTTAAAGGCAGGAACACACTGTACGTTATGGAGGTGTCGAGGGCTCATCAGATCTTTAAAGTATTTCACACTATAAGAGTCTTTCATGAAATCGGCTGTCGTGGCAAGATCTTCTCGCAGTGCCTTTCACACACAACGAGCAAAACATCGGCGAGCAAAGTCTGATCTTGCGTCAGTTCGGGGGTTTGTCGGCGAGCACCAAAAAAGGTCCCCGACAGCAAAATCGGAGCAAAAAGTCTTGCAGTGTGTACAGGCCCTAAACAGTTCCCAGCACGGTCATTACTATAATTTAAGATTTGTTGATTAGATTCCCTTTTGCAAAAAATGTTTTACTTCCTTTCCCCACAACTGTGAAGTCAAAGTAAGTCACGGTATATTTGTTTCTAAGCGTTGTCACTGTATTGGAAAGTACATCAACAAAACATTCACTTTCACATCAGCAGGTTATTTTTTTTTTCTTTTTGTTCTCAGCTTTGCTTTTTACAGAGCTATTGTCACTCTGAAGCAGTTCTGCATTTCTTCCTCGACTCTCTAGCTCTTCCCCGTTTCCTTCTACAGAGTGCTATAATTAATTTTTGTGGCTCATTAGCTCCAGTGCAGAATCACAGCATACACCCAGCAATGTTCCCATAGGTGTTTCTCTAGGATGGTCGGTTGGTTGAATGTACTGTACACAGCGCCTCCTCTTCCCTGCAGGAAAGTGCCACCTAATTGTCTCACACATGGTAGGTTGATGGTATATCAACTATACAGAATGATAGTTATATAAATGGTAAATGGTGCATTTATATAGCGCCTTTATCCAAGGCGCTTTACAATGTGCATTACATTCAACCATTCACACACCGATGGTGGAGGAAACCATGCCAGGCACCAACCAGCTCAACGGGAGCAACTAAGGGTTCAGTGTCTTGCTCAAGGACACTTCGACATGTGGCCAGGAGGAGCCGGGATTTGAACCGTCAAGCCATGGATCATTGGCCAAACTGCTCTACCTCCTGAGTGTTGCCTCTTATGTCAGAAAGCATCCATGTGTTTCAGCATATAAAAAGCAAAGGCTTGAGTTTCAATCAACCACCTTCAACCTGTGTATACATTATATACTGTAGGGCTTAAGTGTTTACTCTGAGAATATTCAAAAAATCACACTCGTGTGAACTGAGCGGTGGTGTGTGTGTGTGTGTGTGTGTGTGTGTGTGTGTGTGTGTGTGTGTGTGTGTGTGTGTGTGTGTGTGTGTGTGTGTGTGTGTGTGTGTGTGTGTGTGTGTGTGTGTGTGTGTGCAACAGCGCCCCTCCCTTAACATGTGTTGTCAGAAAAGGTTACTGCAGGAGTGCAGGCTACGGACACGGAGACAAACAGACAGACAAACAGACAAACAGACAGACAGACAGACCCACACACACGGCCACGTATAGGAGCGTTGTGACCACCGCTCAAAAACAATGCAAACAACCCGCTATAACCCTATATACAGTACACTGAGGATTCTGCTGTTGATCTACCACAATAGTACTACGCACGCCAGTTCTGTATTAGGCTGCTATACAGCCTACAGCAGCGGAATTAATTAGTGCTGTTCAGCTGGGAACTACAAATGTGAGATGATCTCTGTACCAGTGATTTTAAAAGCAGTTCTCATTCCTTTGTGGGTCAACACATAACTGTGCACCAACCGCCTCACCAAAATACAATTTGAGGACAGCAACATCTTTCAGATTTTTACCAGATTTAATTGCTCCTTTCTGCTCACATCACTAAACATTTTCAAGGTGATTTATCTCTTGTCTTTTGTGAATGCAAGTCGTCTTGTATTATTGCGACCGTAGGTCGCATTTACTATCAAACCCTGCACAAAGTGTAAGTCCGTCCGTCAGTCCGTCAGTCTGTCTGTCACACCTCACATGTAAGTCCGTCAGTCTGTCTGTCACACCTCACACGTCACACTCTTGCCCTGCTCATATCTCCGCAACCGTTGCCCCGATCCATGCCAAATTTTGCACACACACTCCTTACCTGCCAAACTACAACTTCCAAGGACCCCCGGAGCTCCAGGGACCCCCAGGTCCCTGGGGGACCCCCAGATGTAAAAAATGACCAAATGTGCTAAACTGACCAAATGACCACCCCAACGGGGCTGCTCACGGGGAATTCCCGGGGACCACCGACTCCTGGTGCTCCAGAACGGATGCAAAAGTGGTGGCGCCCCCAGTGGAGGACCCCCTACACTGCAGCTCACATAAAATGCCGTAAATCCGGCTAGGAGCGACCGGGACAGCCGGGGCCGGTACCTATTCGTCCGCCTTGCCGGCGCGGAGACCCCACCCCTCATTTCTCACATGGCCCTCTTCTAGCGCCACCATGAGGCCGATTCTTGCAAAACACATTTTTGGACACTGCTCCTACAATTTTTGCCCTAAAATCACGCAAATCGGTACACAGTATGTCTACACTCATCCCATCAACATGAATCTCTCCCATATAGCGCCACCTCCAGGCCGATTTTTAAAAACACATTTTTGGACACTGCTCCTACAGATTTTGCCCTAAAATCACGAAAATCACTACACAGTATGTCTACACTCATGTCATCAACATGGATCAGGAAGATTTTGGCAAAACACATTTTTGCCCTATTTGTGGAGATAAGTGACCTACGGTCGCTTATCTCCCGATTAGGGAGCCTTACTGGTAGTAAATGTCTGATTACTTTCCAACTGAAAGTACAATGGCACACCAAAATGCTAACTACTTACAATGCTGTGGGTGGCATGTAGGAAATTAAATTCCAATGCTCAATTGCTGCAGTTACAGTATACACACCATTTCAGTGTTTCAATGTCCCAAACCGCAGATATTGCTCACATTGCTATCAGATGCCGAAAAGCTGATTTGGAAGAAATCATGCCGACATTATGAATTCCACATTCTGTGTGAGTGCAATAATTGTGTGACAGCATTGTAAGTACTAAGGATTTAGGTAGGAAGAAGCAGTAATGGGGACACACAAAGAAAGTTTAGTGTTGGACAGACATTTTTAGGTTGTGTTTACAGAGAGTTTCAGAGATCAAAAATTGCAGTCCAGTGATTAAATGTAGTCTATTAAAATGAAGAACAGGATCAGCCAGAATACCTGTCAAAGCTGGGAATAAATTCCTTACCAAACAATTTCTTCACCAATGTGTTCGTAAAGGTGTCTAGAAGTAACGTATCTAACAAAGTTTGAAATGTAAAATCCCTAGGAGAATCGTTGACAGCTAGGGTAACTTTGGGGCTCATTCACTTACTATACAGTATACTATAAAGGAAAAAAAATACTCCCAAAAATCTGCTTTAAGTGGGATGTGAGGGGTCTAATGAGGTATTTGTAATTATTCTGAATCCATTGCAAGCATTTGTTGTTCACGAAAAACATTCCTTGAGCTAAAAATGGACCCCACAATACGATGGTTCACTTTTCACAGTTTTGTGGGGTCCATATTTAGCCCAAGGAATGTTTTTTTGTGCATTAGTACAAATGCTTGCAATGGATTCAGAACCAGTAAGACTCCCTAATCGGGAGATAAGCGACCGTTGGCCGCTTATCTCCACAAATAGGCCAATATCTCCGCATCAGTATGACATCACACTGCTGACATCAGTATGACATCACACCGTACACAAATGACCCTTATATAAGACCGGCATTATCTACCGACAGATTAGTAACAAGATGTCAAAATCGTTGAAGGTTGAATCTCCAGATATGGAGATAACCAACACATCCCTCCATATATGGAGATAACCGACGAATCTCACTAAGTCTGACCTCACAAGCCCCATATTTGGACACGAACAACATATAACTTAAAAACCTCCATCGTGTTCAAATATGGGGCTTGTGAGGTCAGACTTAGTGAGATTCGTTGGTTATCTCCATATATGGAGGGATGTGTTGGTTATCTCCATATCTGGAGATTCAACCTTCAATGATTTTGACATCTTGTTACTAATCTGTCGGTAGATAATGCCGGTCTTATATAAGGGTCATTTGTGTACGGTGTGATGTCATACTGATGTCAGCAGTGTGATGTCATACTGATACGGAGGTATGAGCAGGGCAAAGGTGTGACGTGTGACGGACGGACGGACGGACGGACGGCCGGTGGAGGTTTTGATACTAAACTGCGACCTGACGGTCGCAATAATTAAAAACACCTAGTTAGACCCCTCACATCCCACTTAAAGCAGATTTTTTTTGACTCATTTAGTGTAGTAAGTGAATGAGACCCAAAGTTACCTTAGCTGTCAAAGATTCTCCTAGGGATTTTGAATTTCAAACTTTGTTAGATATGTTACTAGACATGGCCTTTGCCCTTTACGAACACATTGAGGAAAGGAATTTGTTCCCAGCTTTGACAGGTATTCTGATAATATTCCTTGACTATGATGTGGGCGTTGAGGAATCTGTGGATGCCGGTACTTTTTCTGCAAGGTCTAATATCTGATTTAAATTCATGATATGATAAACATGTTAGAGCTGAGGAAGCCTACAAGATATCAAGTAGACAGCATTTCTCTGACAAATATGTGCCACAGTTGTTTACCAAAGTAGAGAACAACGTTAAACAAGAGTGATTGACATGACACATGAGTCTGAGTGGAGGTGTTTGCTGAAACTTCAGCCCCGCATAAGGTAACCCCTAGTCAACCATCCCACAGTCATACACATCGCTACTTCACACATCTCTCCAAAATGTATGAACAGTTAAGTTTTAAAAAACTTGGCAGTAAGCACATTCCCACCATAATGTTTTTTATCCCATCTTATGCACAGAAACTGGCGTACAATGTTTTTGAGCTCCTTTTTTGCCCACGAAGCATTTATACATGAGGCCCCAGATCAAGGCAGCGTTATGGCTGAGAACTTTACACTTTAAAAAGTGTAAACTTTTAACTGAAAGAATAATGCTAATAATTGGGATTCAAGGTTACATAAGGTTATGCCAAAATGTTCTTTGTATCGCACCTTAAGAGTCTCTAATGAGGCTCATGGTCATTAAAAATAACAGTCATCAGTTTTTTTTTTGTTTTGTTGTTGTTCTTTTTGCCAATCTCCTGTGTCTCCAGAGCATAATTTCTGACTAACCCTTACAGCTTTGGGTCCATCCATAATTATTCTGTAGAAATTGTAACATTGTCAAACATCCAGTGTCTCCTAAATCCATCCAAAACATTGCTCATGGCATTCATTTATTTCAGGCATTTAGATGATTATTGTGAGCCCAATGGAATAAATTAAGTCATTAAATAATCAGAAATCAGTACTCTCTCTCTCTCTCTCTCTCTCTCTCTCTCTCTCTCTCTCTCTCTCTCTCTCTCTCTCTCCTCCCTATGGGTAAATAAATAGCATGGGCAGATGGGGCTCAGACTTGAACAACAAATTAACTAGGAAAATCATAGGCTCCATGCTGCAGGTCACCCGAGGGTATATGGGGGTAAAGGGCCCGGTTTATGCCTAAGATGGCCTGATTAGGGCCCAAAGGAGTTGCACCTTACATTGCATGTAAAGTCTAGAATAGATAGTTTAAGTTGGTAAGAGACAGCATTAGTTTTCTAGAAAATACAACTACAACCTCAGTTGATCCTTATTTCTCCAATAGTGAAATTGCAATTATAGTTATCTGTGCACTCTCTATTTCCTTCTTTAGGCTGCTCATGTCTCTAAAAAAAGTAAGAGGAAGCCTGGGTTACTTTTCCCATTTTTGTAACTAGTAAGACGCCTCATGGTGACATGCGGCCTCGTCCTTTATATTGGACCAGTTACCCATTATATGGAGACCCCTGCATGATAGTCAACAATGTGATGTCAGAACATGCCCGTATATGGGCATTACCAAATATGGCCATTCCCAGATATGCGCTTTATATTGATGACATCGGGACAGG
>NC_137833.1:32954223-32994223 GCF_963921795.1 Nannobrachium achirus
CACACACACACACACACACACACACACACACACACACACACACACACACACACACACACACACACACACACACACACACACACACACACACACACACACACACACACTTGTGTTTGTGTTCAAACGTTATGTTATATTAAAAAAAGGTTAATTGGTTACTTGTTTCCACTGAGAAACATCAGTTGTCTTTTAAAGCTCAACAGGTGAGGTCATATTAACCCAGCTTAATTATACCTGTATATTTGAGAAGAATACTTTCTATAAATCACTGGGGTGCACTGTGTGAAACGGGGAAATCTCGCTCTTTCGAACGACCATCATTTCGACAATGGAGCGTCGGGAGGGTTAGCGACTCACCCCACGGAGGTTAGGGTTAGGATAAGGGTTAGGTTTGGGTGTCGAAAAGATGACACATAAACAGCGAAACGCACCCGTGTGAAACAATATCTTTGCGAGGGCCAACAGGGTTAGCAAAACATTGAACTCGAAGGAAAGCTTTATAACTTGTACAATTTGTTGCTGGAGCGATTGTCTTTAGGGAGATACAACAATGTGCAACAAAGAAAATATAGTCCACTCCACTCCAGTTCTCACAATCTAAAAAAGGGCCCCAAACCTGGCATGCAGGTGATTATGAAAAACTCCCCTGTAAAGAAATGTATAACTGTACTGTACCTCTGTAACTCTAACTCTGAGATTATTATGCTCAGGAACACTTTGACACAAGGCAGGGCCCGAACGGGGATCTTCTGTTTTTATTTCTCAGCAGCCTTAGCCTACGTACGCAGCTATGGCCACCCCACATGGATGGAGCCTGGTCCTACAGTATATATTCAAAAAACAAATTAAAAACATGAGAAAAAGTGACCAAGATATACAGTATCTGCAATAAGCTAGCCTCTATCAAAAGAGGGTGAAACGTATATTATACAATTGTATTATACTTATGAAAATCACCTAGGTCTGCTAATTATATTGCTTTTATTCAAAATCTATTCAAATGTTAAGATTACTTCTCTCCCAACAGCTGTTTCACTCATTAATATGGATCCACATTCGGATCTAGAGTAGAGTGAGACATTAATGTCACATTAAGAAGACCTTTTGTTGGGACAAAATACCAACAATGAGCAAAGCCAGAGGCAATGCAGATGAACACTTGTTCTTCCCTTCTCTTGTTCCCTCTCATCCTCTTACACGTACAGGCCGATGTCAGTCCCATTTGCCAGGCACATTTTGTCATGAGGCAGGAAAGACACCTGCATGAAAAATGAAAAGAAAAATAAAATGGTGGTATAAAGCAGGAGTGCATGGGTCACCCTGTAACAGATAAATCTCTATTTCTTCAACAGCTGTACCCGAAGAGGTGGATGACTTCAGGGCTAAAGGTTATCTCCAAATCCCTCTAAACATCAGGACGATGAGACAACTGTCCTTTGAAGTACCTCTAATACCTGATAATATCCCATCCACTTTTCAAAAGAAGGTCGAGCAGCATATTTCTACCACAAATCCCTTTATTTTTTATTTTTTCCCCCAAACATTAGGTACAGTAGGACAACAAGAGGCAGAGAAAAGAACGTATTGGATTTTAGATAGAGAATGGTGACAAATATTTTGAGCTGCCGGGATTTGAGAGTGATTTTTCCTCAGTATACAACACCTACATGTATGTACAGCAGGGTTCCCCAATAGGCGGCCCGTGGGCCATTTGCGGCCTGCGGGGGGCTACTGTCTGGCCCCCACCAACCCCAGTAATAATGGTAGTATAAGAGCAGCAACAACACTAATATGTTGTCGTTGTTGGGTGGAAACCTTGTATGTCCAAAACCATTCGTTTTGTATTAATCATCTAAAAAGAATTACTAAACTAGTGAAAACAGCCGATCTACAAGCACTGTGTGCTTGTAGATCTGCTGTTTTCACTAGTTTTGTGCGACGATCTTGTATGATGAAGCAGGGCTTTGCTTTACCAAAAAATGTACACATTTGAAACTTGGAAATACAAGGTTTCTTCCTGACAGTGACGATATCTGAACTGTTGCTGGAGTAGCGGAAGCACCACCGTCGCCCCCTGCAATGTCGTGGCCCTCGGCTTGGTACCCTAGACATAATTCGGCCCTTGGGGAAAACTAATTGGGGAACCCTGATGTACAGTATACACTGTATACATACGTTTTGGACATGTGCCCCCCCCCCCCCCCCCCCCCCCCCCCAACCCCCCTCTGATAGCATGCTTGGAAACAAATGATTTGAGTTGACAATGTTCCACGCAAAGTACAGTATACTGTACGTTAATACCCTTGTAGAGGCTGCTGACATCTTAGGCCTAGAATTATTGAATGCTTTAACTATTGGAAAATAGCGCAGCACTCGCTGTGCCGCGCTGTGAGCTTGTATATCTGCTATTTTTCAATAGTTAAAGCATAAAATAATGGTTAAAGTGTTCAGGCCTAAATGGCTTAAAGAGGCGGTGCCATAGTTTTGTACTTTTTCTGTTTTTCATGTGTCTAGGAGGTTGACAGTACTAAATTAGACCCCCTGGTGTGGTTGTTATGAGCAATTATGTATTCTCTTTCTATTTGGATTTTTAGCTGGAGGATGCCACCTGCTGGGTCAAAAGTGCTGGTCCAAAAACACAGATACATATTACATCACAGAATCAACCCCTCCCCTAATTACCATTCACCCAACATTGTGGGGTGTGGCTAACTTCAGCTGTGTCACCACCCACCATGACAAACACGCATACCAATGAACTGGTGGGTGTGGCCACATAAAAACACAATTTTAACTCTTTCTGTACACTTTTTTGGAAAAAATCTTCCTCCTAGTATAATCATAATAGTAGATAATCATGTTTTATAGGGGGAAAAAATAATGGCACCCCATCTTTAAAGGAATGACAGTAGAAGTGCGAGGATTGGTTCCTCGGGTGGAAGCTCTAGTCAGGTTGACGTTGGTTCCCGTTTCATCTGCAGAGGCTGAGCAAAGTTTTAGTGCCCAGAGACGACTGGCTGTGATCCACAACGGCAAAAAGAGACTCAACAATGCTGCCGTCTGCAGAAAGACCAACTTTATCATTTAGACAGCAAAGTAATATGCCAGAAATTTGTGGCATTGAATGACTGTCAGGATAGAGTGTTTGGCCCTGATCTATCCCCAAGGAGAGGCTGGTAGCAGGAACAGGGGGAATAACATTGCCATGGGTGTGATGGGACGGGATGCGCTATTATTACAAACTGTTTGGTTTAGCTCAGATATGTTAATGATTAAGGTTGCAACAGTTTACAAAATTCACGGTTCGGTTCGGTTCGGTATTTTGGAGTCACGGTTCGATACTTTTCCGATACAAAACATAAACATAAATGTCCTTGATTTATAAATGTATTTTTATAACTATATATTTTTGTGTTTTAACTTTGAATAAAACGGTACCCAACCTCTAGGGTAGTGGTTCTCTAGGGGCCTTTTCCACCTGCAAAGAACCGGTTCCAGAACCATTGGTTCCAGAACCATTGCCGGTTCAACTTTCTTGGAACTATGGTTCGTTATTGCGAACCGGCTTGCGTTTCCACCAGATTGAACCATGATTGAACCAGAGGAACCAAGGATTTTGTGGTTCCCGTTCGGAACCAACTTTTACGGTTCGGGACCAACTCCGGTTCTCGGTGGAAAAGCTCACCTATGGTTCATCCCATAGGCGGGAGAAATAGCCAGAACCGGTTCTTTGCCGGTGGAAAAGGCCCTTGAGTGGGCTCTGCGGACCTCCAGGGGTCCTTGAGGGGTTTCCAGGGGATGAGATGATGCAAAGTAACTAATTAAAGTTTTCAAATAATTGTAGTGGAGTAAAAGTAAGCCATCTACCATGAGAGGGAGTGGGTTGTTGGCTGATTTACCACTGTTTTTCAAACAAACCTGAAACAGTTTTTCCATATAAATGAAAGAAAACACAGTTGCAAGGATCTTTAGTTACAATCATTAATTGTTTCAGTGGGCGGGGTCCATGAGCCAACTCAAGGTTGTTGGCCTATTTACCACTGTTTTAAACCAATCAGAATCCAATATTTGAACATGTGACTAAAAAAAGTGGTAGAAGTACAATTTTGGCCTCTGAGATGTAGTGGAGTAAAAGTAAAAGTACTGAAAACTAGAATACTCAAGTAAAGTACAAATACCTCAAAACTGTACTTAAGTACAGTAAATATACTTAGTTACTTTACACCACTGGGGGAATGGATAACCTTTTCCAAACGATGTGTCTTGACTCCAATGGCGTTGACTGCTCTAAAATGTGGAAGCTGGAAATATAATTTTGTATACTTTTTTTTTTTTTTTTTTTCAATTTTTGGCTGACAGCAGTGAAGGGGAAAAGGTCAGGCGGACAACAGATCACAGCAGCCCCACTGAAAGACTAACTCTCAGATGGAGAGATTTTATACACAATTTTACAGCAGGCAGACAAAACGGTCTTAGTAGCACTCCCAACAGGAGTTGTTATAGCAGCAGTTGCCATGTTTTATCAAAGAAATAACAACAGTTCCATCCTACAATAAATGCACAAAATCTATGGCTGTGTGTGTGTGTGTGTGTGTGTGTGTGTGTGTGTGTGTGTGTGTGTGTGTGTGTGTGTGTGTGTGTGTGTGTGTGTGTGTGTGTGTGTGTGTGTGCGCGCACGGCACGGTGCACACATGTGTGCACGCATGTGTCTGTAGTTCATGTATCTTGAGAACCGTTCGTCCGTTTGACTTCAAACTCGGTTTGCGCATCACCGAAGAGTAGGGATGGGACGATATTATCGTTTATCGTGATAAAAAACACTCATGATAATCGTATCGTGGAGATTTAATTTATTGTGATATCGTCCTCCGTCATGCACTGGGATCAATTCACCTTTTATTTGCCGAGCTATAATTGGTAAAAGGTACTTATAATATACGTACTTCGTCTTTTTTTTCACTCTCTATCAAATGTCTTTGCCAAAAAATTGCCGATCTACAAACAAGCTTGTAGATAAGCTTTTTTTTGGCAAATCAGGTCTGTGAATCATAGGTGTTGGCTTTGGAGCCAATGACAAACCATAAGTACAATAAGAATGTGCACGAGATATGGCTGCCATATATTATCCAAATAACTTACATGCAGAATGTGCCTATAGCTCAGTATGTCTCAATAAATAAATGGATATGTACAACCATAGGCGATTCTAGCCTCTTCCAGCAGGGGGTGCACGACCTCTATTACCTCATGCACGCGCGCTGACGATGTTCGCGTGCGCGCGAAGCGCGCACGTGAAAAAAATTGCGGATATTAGCGGTTTTGTAATGTTGTTTTAGCGGATTTCTGCAGTTAATTTTGTACCCAAATGTAACACAATATAAACAAAAAAAAAGTGTAAAACAGGTGCTTCTTTTTCTAGACACCATATGTCTATCTATAGGATTTATTTACTTATTTTGCAGACAGAGGCAGCACAGCCAGGACATATAAAGCCAAACATCAAGTTAATCATCATTCATCAAGCAATCAAGCAGTCATTTACATTGGTGGTGTGGCACAACCACACCACCAAAGATCCATAACCAGCAGCTACCAATATTTACAAGCAAGTGAAGCAAGCATGCGCGCTCGCTCGCGCGCGCACACACACACACACACACACACACACACACACACACACACACACACACACACACACACACACACACACACACACACACACACACACACACACACACACACACACACACACACACACACACACACACACACACACACACACACACACACACACACGGAGGAGAAGAAAACAGGCTGGCTAACTCCACAGTGAACAGATAGTTAAATAAAGCCATGTCTTACCTTAAGAAAATGACAAGAAAATATCCAATGTTATATTGAGGTGCCCAGAAGAAAGTGTTATTCCTTGGAGGCACAGAACACATCGTGTAATCCAGCCTCGTTGAGCAGCGCCGAAAACTTTAGTTCACGTATGGTAAATGTAAAAGCTATCCACATGTCCTATGGATGTCTGTAGTTAACCCCAGGTAGCATATTCCACTGTGAAACAACTGTTTAATTCTGTTATTTAGATAAATCTGCAGGTGTCATCATCTGCCGTTTGTTTTTCAGCTGTGCTGTCAGAGACGTTCAGACAGTCACTGTGATTGGTTGAGAAACCAGTAGTCCTATTACCTCCCGCCCCCCATTTGCTGTGATTGGTTTAGAAGTCATGCTATGGGTGCTTCAAAGGGTCAAAAAAGGCGAATTTGAGATGTTCTTCTTCTTAATCATATTGCGTGTTTATTATGATCAAAAAAATCAAAATGGCCGCCTGGCGGCCAGGGGGTGCACGTGCACCCTAGGACACCCCTTAAAATCGCCTATGTGTACAACTTTGTTTGAAGCAGAGGTGCGCGCACGACTCCAACTCGTTTCAACAATACTAAGCTTCTTACCGGGTGCGCGGTCTGGAAACGTAACTTTACAAGAACAGTCTCAGAGAACACCAGCACTCAAGGAATAGTCCTTAAAGGCTCTTTTTTATTTTATATCAAGGTCGGCAGGTTATGCCGCAGAGCAGCCAGCAACAACAAACGCGCTTCAGCGTTAAGCATTCATTAGCGTTGTATACCAGCGTGGTATACAATGCTGATGAAGGCGTAACGCCGAAACATGCTCGTTGTTGCTGGCTGCTATGTACAACATTGAACAGCAGTATGCGTGCAAATTGTTCAGTTTACCGCACTTTTAAATAGGAGTTGACAAAGGATTTTAATTGTTTTCATTGTGACTGGGTGAATTTAATGTATATCATGGTGCTATGAAGGCAGAGAGACCATTTGTATAAAGCCTAATGACAGGAGCCCTGTTGACTGTCTACAAAACAGCACACTGGCCCCTACGGCAAACCTGGACGCTCCTAATGTATACACAACGTTGACAGGGTAGTTAAGTCTCCATTTACCATGCGGTAAAAGCAGCAGGCTTTTCATCTTCAATCTGAATACGTTCAACTGCAGTCGTTACAAACGCAGTGATGTCACATGTCAGCCTGCAGGGGCCTATTGTTGAAGCACATTGTGATTGGCATTTTCTAGTGAACCTCAGGAGAGGAACTCAACCCACACATGACCCTGGTTAGCTGTGCAAGAGGAGCAGTATGACAGCTCAGTATTAAAGGACGACCTTCTCTCACACACACACACACACACACACACACACACACACACACACACACACACACACACACACACACACACACACACACACACACACACACACACACACACACACACACACACACACACACACACACACACACACACACACACACACACACGCGCGCGCACGCACGCGCACACACACGCCTAAATCCACAATTGTGGCCCATTTGCTGTGTATTGCAATGCACAGTAAGCTTAGGGGACCAGAGGCCAATCACTTCCCTGAAGAATCGTGTCATGCTGGTCGGCAGAGCCATCAGAGGGGCCGAGGCTACAGGCAAGCCCGTGTCAGCTCATCCATGTCTTCATTGAAACAGAATGTTAAAAAATCATACTAACGGCCAGCGCCTCTCTCTCAACATCCCTGCTCTATTTTAGAGCTCCCTTAGCTGTTTTCTGATTCAGAGAGAGTGGGATACACTCAGAGCATCGGGATTAAGGGAGAATTTTCTTCTTTTTGTTCAGTATAATAATGACATTTCGGATGAAAAAGAACGTGGGGGCAGGATATGGTGCCAGTGGATAAATTGCCAACCTTGTTTGTCCTCTCAGAGTTCCCTTGACAGTCTTGTGAAATGTGTCGATATGAAGAAAAAAATCATGTTCTGTGATTCTGCGTTTTCAGGCCTCAAACAATGGAACTGACTGATAGAAGTGTGATGGACACTTTACACGGTTCCCCTGGGTCCACTTGCCTTGAGACTCATCATATCCAGCGTTTAAACTGCACTACAGTAGAATACAATATGTCAAGGCCTTAAATGTCAAAGCCCAGAAGAAAAATACATTATATACATTTCACTTACACATTACAGTGTAACACATTTACCAGGCATACTGTATGCACGTCTGATAAAAGAGATACAGTAGAGGATATGGGTCAGAGGTAGAAGCTGATTAGTTGATTGACACCTGTCAATGTTTATTTCATGCATTCCAAATGGCTGTCTCCGGGTTATTTGTGACCTTGACAATGGCAGCATTTCATAATCTCTGCGATGATCAGATCTAGAACAAGGGCTCTTTTGCAATCATGTGCTACAGTACATTACATAAAGTCTGGCTATTCTTAAAGAATACTGTTGAAAATCCAGCAGAATGGACATGCAGCAGTTATGGAGATGCACTAAGATCACGTTTAGGGAAATATGATAAACCTTGGAATCTGTCTCAAACAACACTCCCCTCACAACCATAGAGAAACAGCATTCTCTATGTACCAGTCTTTTCTCTTCACTTGATAAACTATTGGGGGGTATTTTTTCCTTTAAAGTATAGTGTATAGTAAGTGAATGAGACACAAACTTTCAGCGGCTGTCAAACATTTTGCCCACATTTTTGCAAGGGGCATGGGAGCTCAATTTGTTATTTGACCTTCATAGTTGACAAAACCACTGAGAAACGGACCTATGCTCTCACGGTCACGGAAATATCGGATTCGCCCCAACTAAAAGATATATAATTATATATCCATATCCATATACCGTGAACTTTAGCCAAAAATAGCAGATCTACAAGCTCACAATGCCTCGCGCTGTGAGGCGTTGTGAACTTGTAGATCGGATCTTTTTGGCAAAGAGCTTTGGTGTAAAGAGAGCAGACGTAAGTACAGAGTGAAAGGTCAAGTGTATTATGTATTGACGGTTCAAGTGGTTAAAGACAGGGTAGCAGAATAACATCTACTTTGTCCCAATTTAATTGTTAGGTTGTTGTGAAAATATTTGCCAATGCAACCATATACTTTGTCTTGCCTGTTTTCAGAGTTGTATTCAGACGGAGATTCCAATGTCCTACTTTTTCAAAACTCCTCTCCTCCACGAGCTCGGGAATGGCCGAGCAAAAGCATGACGTATGGAAGCAGAGCAACATCACGTGATCCCATTGAAAAGAATGTGAAAATGTCTTGGAAATTACAGTATTTTACACTCTTTCTAATAAAGTGAACTCTTAACTTTCTTAATTGACATGAACAACAACGTGAATGCTATACACTTGCAATTTTTTATAAAGAATCAATAAGCCGTTTTTTCCGTATCCATTATATAGTGTAGCATGCACCTATTTTACTAGCCTGGGGGGCGTGTCTCTTCGCGACCCGGTTCTCTAGTGAGGCACTGAGAAACACCAAGCCGAGATGGGCGCTCGTTTCGGCCAGGTGCTGGAGTTGCCTCGGTGTTTGACTGTGGATGTTTTTTTTTTCGTTTTTTTTTCTCTCTCTCCTCCCGTTTTTCCCCCTGCCTCTCCATTCATGTGTTCTCTTCTACTCTACATCTGGACCAAACAATGACACGACATGTTGGATTAACTCACCCAAAAGAAGGTAGACAAATGTATTCCACTGGAATTAGTTATCCTTCACAAACGAGTGACGGCCGACTGGAAAAGATACTCATATTTTACTTAAGTAAAAGTACTCTCATATCATTCTCGCACGCATGCAGTCGCCTATGACGCGACGCACAGTGGCCAATCTATACAAGCTCACAATTGTGAGCTTGCAGATCGACTAGTTTCAAACAGCTAAGGTATAAAATAGGGCTAAAGTAGTTATTATAATTTATAAGGTCCTTCACAAACGCGAGTGACAGAGCCGTAGGCCGTGCGAGCACGCAATGGTGGAAAAGATACTCATATTTTACTTAACTCATACAGTGCCATCCGGCCACAAGGGGCGCTAGAGTGCCAGAAATTTCTCCATAGACCTTCTTTATAGCTTTCGTCGACCCTCTCCCAACTGGCTTGTGTTTTCACTCCAGTCAATGCTATGGGTGACGAGAGGAGGAAGCTAGCTGACACGTAGCCAAAATGCTAACGATCTAAAGCTATTTCAGCCGCAAAAAACTTTCTCTTTGGGTCTGGGAACACAATCCGGAGAAAATCCTGTCTAAAGATGTGATTTATTATTGGAGTGGGCGGCGCAATGCGGCCGTTAGCGCGAATACGGCCCGTGGATGGCCGAGTCTAGACCGGGGCTTCGTTGAGGCCTCCGATTAAATAATTCATTTTATTAAATATCCCGGACATGTTCGGGATAGGCACCCTGGAATACGTCCCGGCGAGTTTTTTTTTGGGGGGCTCTAAACTTTATTTTAAACCATTTTCAATGGAATAAATCGTCGGAGCATCTAGCGTCTCTCGTTGGTGAGCGCTGGGCGAGCCGGGACCACCCACGTTGCTCCAAGCAGCTCGGGGTAAGTAAAATAGCAAATAAAAAATTGTTTTTGATCCCGAATATCCCGAACATGTTCGGGATAGGCACTTAAAGGGTTAAGTAAAAGTACTCTCATATCATTCTCGCATGGACAGTCTCCTAGGACGCGACGCGCAGTGGCCGAGCGTGAGCTTGTAGATCGGCTAGTTTCAAACAGCCAAGGTATAAAATAGGTAGTTGATGTATGTTTTATAATACTAGAAGCTGGGCCGCCCTTCGGGCGGCCCAGCGTCTAGTCGGCGACCTGGCCAACTCGGAACAATGTAAATAGGGAATGAATGCCCCGCCCTTTAATGCAAACCCCATTATACCTGTTTTCATAGGACCCGTTTTGACCATCTGTCTGCCTGTGTCCATTTATGCCCATATATGGAGATATCTGTATCTGTCTGTCTGTCGGTGTCCATTTTATGTCCATATATGGAGATCACTGCAGTTATAGTTCTGGGTCCATTTTATGCCCATATATGGAGATAGCGTCTAGTCGGCGACCTGGCCAACTCGGAACAATGTAAATAGGGAATGAATGCCCCGCCCTTTAATGCAAACCCCATTATACCTGTTTTCATAGGACCCGTTTTGACCATCTGTCTGCCTGTGTCCATTTATGCCCATATATGGAGATATCTGTATCTGTCTGTCTGTCGGCGTCCATTTTATGTCCATATATGGAGATCACTGCAGTTATAAATCTGGGTCCATTTTATGCCCATATATGGAGATATCTGTCTATGCCCATATATGGAGTATCTGTCTGTGCCTCCAACTGTGTTGCAGACACAGTGCCGGTTCCCCCTTTAATGCAAACCTCATTATACCTGTTGTCATAGGACCCGTTTTGAACATCTGTTTGCCTGTGTCCATTTATGCCCATATATGGAGATATCTGTATCTGTCTGTCTGCGTCCATTTTATGCCCATATATGGAGATCTTTGACCATCTGTTTGCCTCTGTCCATTTATGTCCATATATGGAGATATCTGTATCTGTCTGTCTGCAATCCATTTTATGCCCATATATGGGGGCATTCATTTTATGCCCATATATGGAGAACGCGCGTGCCCGTGGGACGAACGGTTCTCGAGATACGCGGATTACATACATACATACACAATCACAGAGATTTTTTGTTGACTCATGTGGCGTACGTGATGTCAGAGCCTTTTATGAAGTGATGTCACAATGAGTCAGAGCTTTCGCCGATTTCCTCCGGAACAGCCTGATGTCAACAATCAACCCCGCATAAGGAGATTCCGAACGTTTCGCGCCGGTTCGGGAAAACCGCGCGTCGGGTCGGGTCGAGACCCGGCACTTTGCCTCTGTCCATTTATGTCCATATATGGAGATATCTGTATCTGTCTGTCTGCAATCCATTTTATGCCCATATATGGGGATCACTGCAGTTATAGTTCTGGGTCCATTTTATGCCCATATATGGAGATAGCGTCTAGTCGGCGACCTGGCCAACTCGGAACAATGTAAATAGGGAATGAATGCCCCGCCCTTTAATGCAAACCCCATTATACCTGTTTTCATAGGACCCGTTTTGACCATCTGTCTGCCTGTGTCCATTTATGCCCATATATGGAGATATCTGTATCTGTCTGTCTGTCGGCGTCCATTTTATGTCCATATATGGAGATCACTGCAGTTATAAATCTGGGTCCATTTTATGCCCATATATGGAGATATCTGTCTATGCCCATATATGGAGTATCTGTCTGTGCCTCCAACTGTGTTGCAGACACAGTGCCGGTTCCCCCTTTAATGCAAACCTCATTATACCTGTTGTCATAGGACCCGTTTTGAACATCTGTTTGCCTGTGTCCATTTATGCCCATATATGGAGATATCTGTATCTGTCTGTCTGCGTCCATTTTATGCCCATATATGGAGATCTTTGACCATCTGTTTGCCTCTGTCCATTTATGTCCATATATGGAGATATCTGTATCTGTCTGTCTGCAATCCATTTTATGCCCATATATGGGGGCATTCATTTTATGCCCATATATGGAGAACGCGCGTGCCCGTGGGACGAACGGTTCTCGAGATACGCGGATTACATACATACATACACAATCACAGAGATTTTTTGTTGACTCATGTGGCGTACGTGATGTCAGAGCCTTTTATGAAGTGATGTCACAATGAGTCAGAGCTTTCGCCGATTTCCTCCGGAACAGCCTGATGTCAACAATCAACCCCGCATAAGGAGATTCCGAACGTTTCGCGCCGGTTCGGGAAAACCGCGCGTCGGGTCGGGTCGAGACCCGGCACTTTGCCTCTGTCCATTTATGTCCATATATGGAGATATCTGTATCTGTCTGTCTGCAATCCATTTTATGCCCATATATGGGGGCATTCATTTTATGCCCATATATGCCCATATATGGAGAACGCGCGTGCCCGTGGGACGAACGCCCATATATGGAGAACGCGCGTGCCCGTGGGACGAACGGTTCTCGAGATACGCGGATTACATATACATACACACTCACAGAGATTTTTTCTTGACTCATGTGGCGTACGTGATGTCAGAGCCTTTTATGAAGTGATGTCACAATGAGTCAGCGCTTGCGCCGATTTCCTCCGGAACAGCCTGATGTCAACAATCAACAATCAGCTCCGCATAAGGAGATTCCGAACGTTTCGCGCCGTTTCGGAAAAAACGCGCGTCGGGTCGGGTCGAGGCCGGGCACTGCACTCCGCGCCGCGGCGGGGAACGCGCGTGCCGAATCTGAAGCCGGTGGGACGAACGGTTCTCGAGATACGCGGATTACATACACGCAGACACGCAGAGACTTCTCGCATTTATAGATAGATTATAATGTATTTCTGTTGTAACTAAAGCTTTCAAATTATTTTAATGGTGTAACTACAGTATTTGCCTCAGAGATAGATGTCGTGTAGTAGAAGTGAAAGTATTGGAACTACCCAAGTACAAATACCTGAACATTGTACTTGAGTACAGACAGTACTTGAGTAAATATACTTAGTTACTTTACACATGCGGTGATGCGGACATCGGCGAGCCGCGAACACAAACAGTCACGCAATCAATCAGTCTGCAATGTGTCTCTGCTACTACTGAAGTAGGCTAAAGTATACACAATCAGAACATCAAACAATTATTTCACTAATCGTTCACTCTCTCAGTGCAGACTGAGTGGAGAGTCCTGCAGAAACAGGCAGATGGGAGGGGGTGACTGTCTGTCTGTCTGTCTGTCTGTCTGTCTGTCTGTCTGTCTGTCTGTCTGTCTGTCTGTCTGTCTGTCTGTCTGTCTGTCTGTCTGTCTGTCTGTCTGTCTGTCTGTCTGTCTGTCTGTCTGTCTGTCTGCCTGTCTGTCTGCCTGTCTCACTGACTGAAACGAGCCGCCGCTGTGACGGAACAGAACGTCACGGAAGAGGCGTGGTCCCGAAGTCGAGGGAAGCAGAAGGAAGTACAGGGTGTAGAGGGAGACACTGATTACAACTTCAAATGTGCCTATGTCTTTTGTGTATTCATTTATTTTAAATGTATTTGGACATCCTTAGGGGATCTTTGAGAGATATGTGTCATTATTTAGATAAAGAAAGATTCCTGCTCCCCCTCCTTTAAATATCTGAAAACACAAATTGACATCATTCCAAAATACACTGATTATTTTGCTGTCAAACGATGAAACTATATGGAATCTGGGGGTCTCTGCTTCATCTCTCTCTCAGCTAAGGGGTCCTTGGCCCCCCTGAAAACGTTGAAGACCCCTGCACTAGAGCCTAAGTATACCTGGGCCAGCTGTCTGAGCCAGGGAGATATTGTCTAATAAATGCAGCCTGGCTGTACAAATTGTATTCAGACATGTCGAACTATAGCTGAGACATGACCTTCAGACGTCTGGAAGATTCAATCACAATCCAACCACAAAGCGTCCAGCATGCATTTACACCCTCCATTCAAATGTGACCTTGTAATGCAGAGTATTCATACTGTAATGTGCAGATCGTATGTTAAAACGAGATGAATATTAGGCCATTGTTAATTCAGTGCTGTAATTCACTGTAATGAAAACGTGGTCTCCATAATGTATGATCCTGTTTTAGCTCTGCGATTCCTATCTAGCAATAACTTTGATAGTTTGCGGTGAATTCCTTGATGATTAGCAAATTAATTAATTAATGTGCACAACTGGAAGAGTGTATAGTTTACACTGAAATGTACTCCCGTATACACATCAGACACACTGTTTCTGACATACACTATAATCCAGCAGTCAGCCACAGGTTAACCGTTGTATCAGAATATAATACTCCTAGAGTCGTTGCTAAAAACATGGGAGACGGCAAGCCAAGGATGAACTTGACAAGTCTCATGTCAAATCACATCGCCAATAGGCCTACAGTGGAGCTTGTAGTTCCAGCAAGTAAGGGCAATCATATAGACTATCATGGTTGGGCCATGATAGTCTAGGTAAATGCCCTGTGGGCATTTAGATGGAACAGATGTTTTCTAACTGAGTTAAATTAAATTCTTACCATTAGCAAGTGGTCTTCTGACCCGTAGAAGCATGGCTATAGTGTAAACAGCAGGATATTTGATTAATCTATCATGTTGACAGAATGAGAGACAGAGAGAGAGAGAGCGAGAGAGAGAGAGAGAGACAGAGACAGAGAGAGAGAGAGAGAGAGAGAGAGAGAGAGAGAGAGAGAGAGATGCAGCAGCAACCAGCCCCACAGTCTAGGGGGAGAGGGAAGTAAAGGGGGGGGTGTAGCCCTCTCACAGTCGCAAGACGTTCAGGTACATCTAAAACCAATCACAGGCTTACCTTCCCATAACCCGGAAATGGTATGCTCATATGGTCATGGGAATATACTGTATGACGACTTTCAACTCAGCATGTGATGTGCATACTGTAGGCACTGTAGGATTTGTTATATTTGGGCGTATCGGGTTTATTTATGGTCATGTCTGAGTCACAGTGACATGCCTATATATGGGTGTACCAGGTTTTTATGGTTATATCTGAGTCATAGCGACGTGGCCGTGGTCTTGCCTATATATGGGTTCATCGGTTTTGTTGAGGGTTATGAGTCAGGGTGGCGTGGTCCACCTGCCTGTCCTCCCACCCATTAGTCAATTTTATTATAGGATGTTATAACATTTTATGATAATACAAAAAAATAATTATCTTGATGAAATGCCGTTTTCTTGTTCTCTCAATGAACATGTAAATTAGGCTATGCGTATTGGATAAGCAAATTATCACCCAGCATTCATTAGCATTCATTGTTGCCCTCATAATCCAACCTGGGGCCCAGCTGCGTCAGCCCTCGGGTGGATAACCTTGGACAACAACGAATGCCCGGCCCGGGTAATAATCTATATTCAGTAAGAACATTAGCCTTTGTCAGAGGAAAGCATTTCCATTCATTTCTGGGAGGGGGAGTTAAGAAAGGTACCGGTATTTGCTATCAAGTGTAAGTAATAACTGCACTGTTCTGGCAGATGGAAACCATATTCAAATATACAATTTTCTCTGCTTGGCAGAGGCATAACTACCCTGCCTGTCAGTCAGGAACACGTGTCAGCCAGGGAAAGGCATATTTTTGTGCAAGATTATACAGGAATACTCTACTCTGGCAACACCCCATCATCATCTACAGTAATATCTGGGGATCTTACCCATGTGGATATATCATTGTCCATCTGTGTGTGTGCGAGCATGTGTGTGTGTGTGTGTGTGTGTGTGTGTGTGTGTGTGTGTGTGTGTGTGTGTGTGTGTGTGTGTGTGTGTGTGTGTGTGTGTGTGTTCGTGCGTGCATGCGTGCGTGTGTGCGTGCGTGCGTGCGTCTGTGTGCTCTTGCACACATTTATTTATGTTCAACTATGTTTTGCTTAAGTCCCGTCCCCCTGTCCCCCCATGCACGTATGCCTTTTTCTGCATTTTTCTGTGTTGGTACGTGTTCACTAGACTTGTAACTCCCAGGGAGCGGTTGCTGAGGGCGTCAGTCAGCCATCAGTGTCTGGTCGAACATGCACAGAATACTGAATCTCTCAGCAGCCAAACAATCCACTGCAGAACATGACAGGTGGTGGGAAGAGATGCAGGAAACAGAGAGGAGGGGGGGGGGGGGTGCATTGGGGGATTTGTGGTGGAGGGGGGAAAAAGACACGGAAGAGAGAGTTATATTTGCTTCGGAGGGAGTATCGACGGCATGGTCATCCAGATAGAAGGGAAGAAGAGAAAGATTTTTCTTCCGCGCAGTCCACAGGGAGTCCCTTAAAATGTTTCACCATGTTTCAAACCTCGGGAGTGTAATTAATGAATGTGTTGCGTTGCGACACGTTGTAGCTTGTAGATTAGCTATTCAGCGAAAATGTTTGGTGTACAGGGAAAAGGAGTTTCGTTGATGAATGATCAAGTAAACACAAAAGTCTTCATTCAAAGTCTAAAATTAAAGGCTTGCTGCATTCAATTAACTTTTTGGGCAAGTAACATCCACAGACATCAGATTTATTTTGAAACGTGGGCCTGTTTAAACTTCTCTGGATCAACAACAAAATCTTACCAAATATAATGCTCCACGTCCCAGTTTCATTATGGAAGATTCAGTTTGACGACATTCTTTAAGCAGAGAAACCCGGACTCTTGGTAAACCTGTATTGTTGCTAATCACACTAATGCTGTGCAACCATTCAAATTACGGCTGTAGCAGGTACAGTACTGTATGTGCATGCACAGTTGCACACACGCATTGAGGGCATGGCCGCGGGAACTAATTTACAGTAGGGGGTGCTGTCACGCGCCCCTCATGCACGTTTCGCGCGCGCGCGCACAAATTTGGCGTTTTTTATCGATTTGTATCATGTTTTATTCGGGTTTCCGCAGTCTTTTTTAGCTAAATGTAACACAATCGGGAACGGCTTTCCTTACATCTCCACACGCACCATCCAGCAAGATATAGCCTGGATTTTCTGGTACCAACAGACAGTCAGACAACAAGTGCCAGTTTCATAAAATCATTCAGTTCCCAGAGCTTTTCAGTTAATCTACTTAGTTACTTTACACCACTGTCTGCAACAGCAAGCATGATGGTTCCCAAACTTTTTAGCCCGTGAACCAAGAGACATTACTACCCTGTACCAAACAAGTAGTGAAAATAGCAGATCTACAAGCTCACAACGAGTTGCTTCGCACTGCGTTCAGTGCGTTGTGACCCATACAACGTGTCCGCCGCATCGGTCCAGACCCCAGTGTTAGGAAACAGCTGGTTCTGGTACACCACAGCCATTAGCCACTAGCTAGCCCAAACATTAGCCTAGCCAGGCAGCACAGCAGCATAACATAGCATTCATCATTACAAGTCTATAGCCACGACTCACCAGTGAGGACGCCAGGGCTAGCAGAGGGCGATGTTTAATGCCTTCATAGCCTAGGGTGTGTTGTCTTGGTGTTCTGTATATTCCTTTATGCCCGTATTGTTATAATTCACCGAGTCCATGACGCATATGTTACGCACGGAGAGACAGACGCTCAGACAAGTTTTTGTCTATACAATCGATCATTCAACACATGTTTATTTTGAAATTGTACTGGAAATAGAAGTAGCCAATAGCTCCTACTTCACGCCACTGATGTCAGAGCCTCTACTTGCCGATCGGCAATATTTTTCCCCCAACCCCCCTTTAGGGGGTGCGGTGGGACGTGGGGGAGGGGATGCGGCCGCACCTCCAGCACCCCTACTTCCCTCGGGTATGATATAGGGAGAACGTCCCATTTTTTTCAAGTCATAATTTGTTAACCACTTAAACCTTTCATACTTTGTTGTACTAGCAAAAGTAGACAATCTACAAGCACACTGATTGCAATTTTTTTTGTTCAATATTTGCCTTTTATGACTCAGTATAGGTACGATAGGGATCATGTTTTTTTTACATTAGTTTAATACATTAAAAAGCCTGGCGTTTCTCAGCCAGAAAGGACACAGAGTCAGACCATGCTGTGCTCCTTGAGGTTCGAATCCGACTCCCAGTCTTGTCTTACATGGCTCTCTTTTCTTTGCCCTTGGTTTCCTTTCCTTCCGCACTCAACCATCTAAGACATAAAGTATAAGGATTCAGACATAAATATATAGGCATATATCTAACCAAACAAGCAAACAAATGTACTGGGTTTACACACAAAGAACGTGAAGATAGACGGGTCCCAATAATCTAAAACAAGTAAAAGAAATGGTCATGTGAAGGGAGCAAAGGTAGAAAGGGTATAGCATTGAAAGATGAAGGGATTGAAGGGGCGGCCCAGGGGACATTTAGAATGAAACAGGTGGGTCACTATCGGTACAACCATTTTGCCAATTCAATTGGGGGGCAGACCTCCATTCTCAGCTGGAAGGAGAGAAATGATTTTCTGTGTACACCATGAAGGTTACTAAACTTTTGCATTCAATCTTGCTTCTGGTCTCATGCTCATTAAAACATACGGTACTAATCCCCTTTGCATATGAGAATCCAGGAGCAAGGGGCCAGCAGGCACATTAATTTTGTCCCTGACATGTGCTTTAGGAAAGCAAGGTGTGAAGAAAAGGGTGAGGAAGAGATAAGGGGTGAAATACTTAGGTGGTGAGGTAAAGAGGTGAGCGAAAATATGTGGAAAGCCGGAGATGGAAGGGCAAGGTGGAGTGTCAGGGGATAAGACCATAATTTGAAAAGGCTGGGTAGAGTTAAGACCTTATTGGGGGAGGTTCCCAAGTACCTGTACAGCACTCCTGACAGTAGTTCTACGTAGTTGAGGATGTCATGTCTTGACACAAACTGCTCTTCATAATGACATCATAGTGTTCTTCAAAGAAAAATTCTTATACTGCATGGCATATGCCAACTTCAGCCGACTCAGAAAAACAACTGTACAATCCTGTGTGTTGAATGAACTCAGAGAAACCCCTTTCGATCTATTTATACACTCACAGAGTTAAAATGATTAAATGAATACTCAGGATTTCACTGTGTAGGTAAAGTAATTAAAGTCATGTTAAAGTGTTTGATTCATTAGTTGCAACACTGTGCCACCGCCACAAACCTTCCAGTGCTGCTTTAACACTGACAGGTATTTGGTGTTGACCAGTGTTGATTTGAGAGTTGTTTGTCAACTCATAGACTTGATATAGCTCTTGGGCGGGCCTTCCTTGTACCATTCCGACTATTGGCACTGTTAAATTAGGTAATTAAACTGCAGTGGACTACAAATCAACAGGATGTGTAACGCCATTCTCTCATTTATTGCCAGTGATGGACTCTTGGGTGATTACTTCTCAGATTAGAGGACTGACTCTGTGCTTTCTAGCTTTAAGAGAGAACTGTTCCACCACTGTGCTACATCATTACACTTTATATTTCAAAATGTCATCTGAATTCTCCTCAGAGGGGCAATCAGTAGTGAAGACCGTCTTGGGAACAGCCTCTACTCGTGTGTCACCCAAGAAGAAATTATGAATCCACATCTTCCCATCCCGTCAGAAAGTTTGTACTTTTGAGCAGTGCAAAATGTCAGGAATCTGAAGTGTGGCCTACATCTGGCCTACATCTTGGCACAAAGCGCTCAAAGTTTGTTGTACGCGAGGGTCACATTGGCCATGAAATTAACTCATAAATAGCATTGCTCATTTCACACTAGGTGTGATTTCTTTTAGTACAATTGGAGACAAAGAAAAATACAAAAGCAATTTTGTGACAAATTATAGAATGTACAATCTATTCCAGTGGGTGTAGCAGGAAGGACACCACTTGTCTATTGCAGTACTGTATATCTTAGGAAGGAATGAATAACCTTTGATTAAAGGGTTTGGACTACCTCTACATGTATGAGCATGCTTTCCATCTCACATTATATCATTGTAAGTACACTTCTTTTCACCTGACTGAGAGGGGTTTCACCAGGGGCGTTATAACGTCTTAAATAGTGGGGGGTATGACATAGCCGAGGTCTCATGCACGCGCGCAAAGCGAAAATTTGCGTTTTTTTTGTAGTTTTGAGCGTGTTTTATTCGGGTTTCCGCGGTTTATTTTTTTGCTAAACAATCGGGAACGCACACTACACTTTCCCTTTGCCTCTCTCCACATGCACCAGCCAGCAAGATAGTCTATAGTTATAGTAGATGGATTATTGGTACCAACACTCCAACAGACAGACAACACCAGTATTGTCTGTATCATTCAGTTCCAAAAGCTTTTCAGTTAATCTACTTAATTTTACACCACTGTCTACTACAGCAAGCATGATGTTATTGGTTCCCAAACGTTTTAGCCCGTGAACCAAGAGAAACTAATCCCAAACTAGTAGTAGTGAAAATACCCGATCTACAAGCTCACAACGAGTCGCTTCGCGCTGCGTTGTGAACTTCTAGATCGGCTATTTTCAGGACCCATACAATGTGTCCACAACGCTAGCCCAAACAGTGTTAGCCAGCAGCATAGCATCCATCATTACTCAAACTCTACAGCCACCGACTCACCAATTGCTGACTGAGTGACGATGAGACGAGCAGGACGATGTTTAATGCCTTTAGCCTACATGGTCTTGTCTTGGTGTTCTGTTTATATTCCTTTATGCCTGTGTTGCTAATTTCCCCAGATAGCAAAAAATGTAGATTCAACGTTGACATATAGTGGGTAGTGTTGAATTTTGGTTACGATTGAAGACTGATGGTTTTTCTACATTGATTCACTGTTGTATTGCAGCGCAACATTCAAGGCTTGAAATGCCAGCATTGAATCTGCGTTGAATCTATGGTCCAAATTCAATGATTAAAATGTCAACATTCAATCAGCATTGAATCTATGCTGTTTGCCTTTTTCTTTTTCTTTTTTCTTGATGGGGGGAGGGGGGAGGCACACCCCTCCTCACACCCCCCCCTCCCCCCATATAATGATTGAAATGACAACATTGATTCAACGTTTTATCCATGCAGTTTGCCATTTTCTTTTATTTTTTTCTTGTTGGGGGGAGGGGGGCAACCCACTCCTCCTCCTCCCCCCTCCTCCCTCCCCCCTCCTCCTCCTACCAACATTGATTCAATGTTTATCTATGACATTTGCCTTATTCTTTTTTGACGGGTGAGAGAGGGGGGATGCCTTCGCCTCCCCTCCCCTCCTCCCCCTACCTTCGCTAACCCTAACCTTAGCTGCCCTTGGGTTAGGGTTAGCCTTCTGGAGCCCATGGAGTGAATCTAAAATCAGATTCTCGATCAGTGCGTCGCTCCGATTCGCCCAATATAAGTTTCCTTCCACACAGATCTACGGTTTACAACTATAGGCTCTTAAAGGACAACTCCGCCCTAAATCACTTCTAGGCTGTGTTTCTTACTTGTTTTGATCCAAAATGACTGTCCATGGGGTCTATTAGGCATAAATGCTCCTGTTGTCTGATTTCCACAGCCAAAGCCAGCAGTCCGCAAAGCATAAAGTGGAACCCATAAGCCTCTTGCTTTTACACTCTTTATTTCTAGTCAAAAGTAATTTTCTTTTTCATGAATGTGTTACTAGTTGTCATAACAAACACATCCATGCCTTTGTTATCCCATACAAGCCACCACAGTCTCTAAAATCATGTTTTGAGGTCAGCACTCTGCTGAACTGTCAATCAAAGTGAACGTACTGGCCAATCACAGTGCGTCTTTTCCGGGACTTGGCAAAAAGCATAACAGCCTAACATCTGTTTAGCAGTGTGTGGTGTCTTTTTTTGAGACATCCAAGGCATGGATGTGTTTGTAATGACAACTAGTAACACATTCATGAAAAAGAAAAATCACTTTTGACCACAATAAATAGTGTACAAGCAATATGCTTATGGGCTCCAGTCTATGCTCTGAGGGCTGCTGGCTTCGGCTGTGGAAATCGGACAACAGGAGCATTTCTGCCTAATAGACCCCATGGACAGTAATTTTGGATCAACACAAGTAAGAAACACAGCCTAGAAGTGATTTAGGCGGAGTTGTCCTTCAATTTCCAAGTGCAGCGGTTCTCAAACTATGGGTCGCGACCCAAAGTGGAAGGAAAAAAAGACGATGTCCCTCACTCGGATATTACACCAGGCAGTCGTCTCGTGCATCAACTGACGACGATAGGCCGTGCTTCAATACACAATGTCACATCATGCATGTATAATTTGGGGGGCTGCGTCCACGACCAACGTGAAACCTCTCTCTCTCTCTCTCTCTCTCACACACACACCCCGACACCACACACACACACACACACACACACACACACACACACACACACACACACACACACACACACACACACACACACACACACACACACACACACACACACACACACACACACACTACAAACACACACACTACAAACACACACAAACTACACACAAACTAGGCAGGAAATATTATTCATATTAAAGAGATGGAAAATTCAATGGAGTTGGTCCTGAATGACTGCGACACTTGTAAGTGTGAAAGGTCACTGAAAATATTGAAAACGTGACCTTTGGGCCTAAACAAATCATGAGATATTAGAAAAACATCAAAGGGATGGTGGGGGTGATCATCACTTGGATCTCAATACATAAATATCACAACACTGACCTCATCAAACCCTACATAGTCATACATGGAGATGACTGGATCATCACCTAGATATCCATATGGAATGACAATGACTCAACATCTCATGTCACCCTCGGGGATCTCCAAATATGGGCATATATGGGCCCATATATAGGTAATGTCCATATGGACACATTCGGAGATCCCTTATGTGTCTCTCCATAGATGGAGCTGACTATAATCACCTGCCATATCCCTGCCCATATATGTTTCTATGCATATATGGAGCTGACTATCTGATCCTCATATATGAAGATCACGTCACTGATCTCATCAAACACTGGCCTACGTCATGTTGTAGTCATCAGATGGACTACACTTTAACTTTATGCATCGGGTGGAAGCAGTTTACCCTCAAATACTTCCATGTGGTCATTTTAGTTCCTACAAAATAAAACAGATGAGGTGTAGTTTAGCTTATTCTTTTAAGATGCAAAAATAAATATATATGTGAGTGTACTTTTCAGAGTAGCAATTGATTGCTGTTCAGGTGACAACAGATTGAATATTAACACAATATCTTAATGCTACTAAGTCAAAGAGAGTCAGTTAGTGTATAAAACGACTGTTTTTCGGTATAAAAATGAACTCTGCTCTGGCCAGGAGAATTTGGCAAATCTTTTATGGCCTGGGAACAAGTTTATTAATGGCCAACTATTTTCCTACGTTGATTCAACCATATTTTGCTATCTGGGTAGTATCAATATTCAAGTAGTAGTAGTATTAATATGCAGCTGGAACAGGGGGTCCCTGGAGCTCCGGGGGTCTTGGGAGGGGTGGAGGTTGTGGTTTGCCAGGCAAGGACTGTGTGTGCAAAGTTTGGCATGGTTGGGGCAACGGTGGCAGAGATATGAGTTGGGGAAAAGTGTGACGTGACGGACAGCCAGCATTTTCACGCGACAGGACCAACTACATCGGACTCAATGTCAAAAATCAAGTCAGAATAAGTGTATTTTATCTGAAAAAATATATAATTGATGCTGTGTGTTTTTTTATAACATTCCTATGTAAAATAAAATCCGGATTTATTAATATAATTATAGGCTATTAATGATATTATTAAAATTATTTATAGTATGTATTATAATTATAATAGTTGTAATAATTATTGTTATTATCATTATCAATCAATTTATTATCTAATATAATCTTTGCATAAGTGTTGTTCATCACATGAGAAACAATGCATTGTTGCATCAGCAGTTACAGGGTTAAGTTCGCAAACTTGGTTAGACCAGTGACATCACACAGAGTGACATCACACGGTGCTTTGATGTGCCTGCAGAGTGAAACTGGATTGAACCGGTTTGTTTGAATTGACTCAGTGACTCACTGCCACTGCTAGTGAGTGTGAATGCAGGCTGAAGGCTCTCTCATGGACTATATTTATATCTCCTTTTGGTAGGTGAAATTTAAACAATACTTAACCACTGGATAATGTATGTTAAGAATGTTGTCTGTGGTGTTTTTGTTTGTGGTGTTTCCTGAAGGGCCCATGCTAACCAGTAGACAAATACAAAGCTAATGCTAACTGATGCTAAAGTTACAGTACATCCTAAAGGAACTGAATGTTCCAACTGTGTTGAATAACTTATACTATGCCCTTTTGATAGAAGTGGCAGTTTTTTGGTTTTGTGTTATCATAGGTGCTTTGCTGTGTACTGTAGTATGTGTGGCTAACAAAGCTAACATTAGTTAGCAATTGTTCCATGTTAGCAGCATGTGTTGTTTGTAGCTAGCTAGCTAATTTCAATGTGCTAGTTGTTCAATGGTAGCAGAGAGTGTACAAATGGAACCAAACAACTCCTAACAGGTTAATTTGGTTCCATTTGTACACTGTTAGAGTTAAGGGGAGACCTTGACATTTTAATCTGTTGTTGACTGTTAGCCCCCAAAATAATCACATTTGAACTGCATGGGGAGTTTTGGGGACCTCCCAAAATATTCACATTTTATGGGGACCCTCCACCCACCAAGCACTTGGACTGCAGTGAGCTTGTAGATCTGCTATTTTCACATTGCCTCTTTCTTATATCAGCTGACAATTTGGCCAATGTTTGACCAGTTTGTATTTAGTGTTGTTTACTTTTGATGTTAGATCTTATAGTGGAGCTGATGTTAACACCACTGACACCAGCCAGACAAAATGACACATCTGACACTCAAAGGAGGCATGTGCTTGATCCATCATCATTTGTCAGATCATTTCATTTAATGTGTGTGTGTAATTGATAATGTGTGTGTGTGTGTGTGTGTGTGTGTGTACACTGTAGGAAGAGTCCTTCAAGGCGTGTTAAAGAGGACTACGCAAATCACTGCCTTGTTTCCATACCTGGCCGATCCCTAGGGCACTTTGGGCTATGTAAGTACATAATACAAGTCTAACTTCTTTACTCCTCACTCCTGGAATTGCTCGAAAAGACAAGAGTGAGATTTCAACTAAATTTCAACAAATGTTCTATATGCTGACCCCAACAAGTTGATCGCCACAGATGTCAGACCTGTTGACCTTGATTTTAGCAATTCTCCAGACAAGGGCATGTGTTTAGTTTTTTAAGGAGAAAAATAAAACACGTTCTTGTTTTTTAGGAGCAGTATTACAATCCAGTAGATGGGAGTGGGTTTCTTGCATGGAGAGTTAAAACACTTCAAAACGAAGCCTCAGAGGGACAAAAGAAGAGAAGAAACACTCAGCCACTGACAGGTATGTGATTTTGATTATAGTTTGAATTTCACATGTTAAGTTATTTTTTAATGTGCAGGCCTATAGTGCATTTTTGCTACTGTGGTGGGCATCGCAAGGGGGTCCAGTAAAAAGACAAGTGGCCCTCTGGTGTAAGGGGTATAAACTGTCTTAACGTTTTTGAGAAACTAAACCCAACATCACATTGTAGCAAATCGCGTGGGTGCCCACTAGGCCACTTGTTCCCAAGCAGTGGGTCGGGATCCATATGTGGGTCGCAGACAATTTTTTTAACGTCCCTTATATTTGTATAAAAAAGTAGTTAGTGAAAATGGCCTAAACTAGTGAAAACAGCAGATCTACAAGCTCACAATGCGTCGCACCGCATTGTGAGCTTGTAGATCTGCTGTTTTCACTAGCTTGGGTCCTGGGCAAATGTCTAATTTCTCTTGAGCTAATAGTTTGGGAACCACTGCTCCAAGCCATGGCCCATTGGTCAGAACTAGTCCCAAGTCCCAACATACCTTTCTCCTAACCCCTACAAGTACATACCTTTCTCCTAACCCCAACAAGTTGATCGTCACAGATATCAGACCTGTTGACCTTGATTTTCGCAATTCTCCAGACAAGGGCATGTGTTTAGTTTTTTTAAGGAGAAAAAATAAAACATGTTCTTGTTTTTTAGGAGCAGTATTACAATCCAGTAGATGGGAGTGGGTTTCTTCAGCTAACGACAGAAACCCAGTGTCTTGAGGGCATCGCACTGATGATGGTCAAGGAGAAGATGAAACAGACCTTCACCCATCGCCAAACAATGGTTCATGACCCAGTGAAGTCCTCTGAAATATTCACCACCTTTACAAGATTTCTTGACATTGCAGGAATGGTATGTCGCTCTTGAACTGTCTTGCCTTAAAGTCAAACTGAAATAAAAAATGACTTTAAACAGATCACATCCCTGGTCATAGGGTGAACCCATTAAAATGTATGCCATGTTGTTTGTATTCCATCCTGTCTGCAGATACAGGATTTTCTGATGTTTGGTGATGACATCGCTGCAGAAGTGGCCTACTTACTCACTACATGCAGTAAGTCCTTGAACAAAGCTGTGGACTCGCCCAGACAGGCGACCATGTAGATCTGCTTCATAATGCTGAATCCACAACAGAAGAACTGGAAAATGGTACGCTGGAATTAAAGGAATAATACTAATGGAAGAGGGGATGGTTTTGAAACCAAAATGTAAACAGATTTTAGTAAAAATGTCTTTGTTTCCCCCCACCCTTTTATTTTCCGGATGGGACAGTGAGATGTCCTCCATCTTGCCTTATCCACCACATGCCACCCTCACCTCAAGGCCGCAACGAGACCAGGAAAGCTCTCAGCCCGACAAGCCATTGACCACCTTTTGAAGTTTATCTAGGTAAGGTTACAGTTCAATTAAAGTTTTTAAGATGGCTCACTGTACTGTCCCTAATATTCACCCTTAAAACTATACTTTTCTGAAATTATGCGATGACCATGCTCATCTGTAATCAGCGACTGCCCTGTGATATGTGTCTGCTTCTAAATCTAAATACAGAATGAAGAAATTCAAAAACTGTCCTGGGTGTTCCCAAAATTAGATGCTAAAATGACAAAAAGTAATTTTGAAATTGGAATATCTCTTTAAGTTACTCTAGACCCCAGGGTGTGTTGTTATAAATATACCCTACCCTGGCTGGGTCACCCACCATTCACAAAAAATGAAGCATAGTGTTGCAGTTGTCAATTCTGTCAGCTCATTTCTTTGTCTCACTTGAAACTTTACATTTTCTGTTTACTGGAGAGATGGGGAGAGAAGGTTGCCATTGAACAATCCCTGCTACTGAGAAAATAAATATTCCATAGCAATGGCATAGCAATGACTGTTATCAGAATATAGCGCTATTTAACACTTATTTGTTGTTACTCAACCTTTGAATATGTTGGGATTGCCATAATATTTTTTCCTCTTCATTCCAGGCATTGAACACCTGCAAGCTCTACAGGGACTTGTTGAGATGGTTGGGGACATGGAGATGGCAGATCCAATGTGAAAAGTTTATGTGTTGGCCATTGAGGTGCAAGAGCTATATCCAGGTATGTATAAATGTATTATGGATTTTACATTTTTGATGGTACGATTATAGTCCAGGTAAAAATTTGGGAGGTAGACGAACATGTTCAATATACATTTCACACTACAGTGAGAAGATTAACTATCTTAACTATATCCCATACTACGCGTTGTGATCTGTTAGAGCTAGAAAGTTAAGTTTCCTTTAGGCCTGCTTTACACTGGCAGTCAAATCCAGCCTAAATCAGATCTGAGTCACATTCAGATTGGAATCTGATTGGCTTAAATGGTCACATGGAACCAATCAGATTCCAACCCGGATGTGACACAGATCTGATTCAGGCTGGGTTTGGCTGCCAGTGTAGTCTGTTTCCATGGTCCACTTGAAGAGCAGAAACTTTGTGAAATGTGTTAATCATGGAATCTCTGTTCACTGGCTGTGGACTCTGTGTTCTCGTTGGAACAGGTAGCCATTCACCACAGTGCTAAGAAGGACTGCAGTCGCCTGTTCCACCAGTTGTTTGACAAATTCTTCACGACTGAAGAACTGAAGGATGCAGTTGTCACAGGGAGGCATGGTGTTGTTCCAGAGCTCGAGGGCAAACATATGCTGGACCCCACCAAAGTGGAAAAGATTCAAAGTAAGTTTATCTTACACTTACACGTTTTGTAAAGTATATTCCGATATACAGTATGATGTCACCATTGCATTGGTTATATGTGGGAAATAATGTGTCTGATACATTGTGCAGTAGTTAGTAAAGAAATGCTGCCCAGCTTCAACATGATGTTGCAGTGGTGAGAGTCTCTCCCAGTCTAGTCAAATACTTTTTAATGTAATATTGTAACATCCCCCACTGACTGAGCAAAGGACCGAACATGGGGACAACTAGCCCCATATAGAACCTCACTCTCCCCTGCATACCGTTGTGCTCCTCGAGATGAGGTCGTAAGCGGATATCCCTATGCCTCCACAAAAAGTAAAGGTAGTTCCATGCTCCCAGAGTATGATTTTCCATCCCGCGGTGCATAACAGTATGCAGCAGAGGTTCTATATGGGCTAGGGGAAAACATGTTTAATGTGCTATTATAGCTAATTTCATCTTCTCTGTCTCCAATCTTACGGTATAGCACCGAAGCTGGATGGAAGGCAGTATCGGTGGACTGGTTGGACAACGCTGAGGTGATTCACCGCAAGGGGAAGAGCAGGCTGTTCTTCCTGAGAAGACTGGGATCGTTTAGCCACCAAACTGTTATGCCAGGGTTTTTTTTTTAATTAATGTGGAATAACGTGCTGGGGAGGAACTGAGCGAGTGACACCTTCAACTCAACAGACTGGTGAGGAAGGCGGGCTCCGTTGTTGGGTTCTCCTTGTAGGGGGTGGAGGATTGGCCAGGGTGGAAGCTGGACACAAACTTGAAGAAATCCTCCCACCCCCTCCACCTTAAGACAGAGGAGCCGATAGATTAATCTACCCAGGACGGAGATGTGAGAGACTGGGAAAGTCCTTTGTGAATGTTATACAATGAGAGAGAGACACAGCGGTCGTTTGGACAACTGTAACTTAACTGGAATAATTGTTACTGACTGTTCCTGTGCGGCTTTGCTGGGAGTCCAGCCCATGTCACTTCTGCTTTTTTGCACTGACCAATGGACATTTTGCATTCTCTGTAAGTATGTGCCTGTATGTTACAGTTTTTTTCGATTGCTAAAACACATTTTTCAAAACTGTACGTTTGTTTCAAAACTGCACACACAAAACTCCAAACATCAAACACAAATTGCTAAACCCTGGCATCCCTTTGCAAAACAACACTTTGCCATCAAATCTCTTAACATGTTCACAAAATGGAACTCGTGTTTTCATTTGGTAAACACAGCCATATTTTCACATGACACACACATGCATTCATTGAATAAACACAACTAGCTTTTGGCTGAACACTACCAAGCATGAACAGAACACTGAAGAGCAAAATTGAAAACACAATTGTCGAAATGGAACACACTGAATGAATGTCAATTACTCTGGTAAATGAACCAATTCCATTTTTGTAAAATGACCCAGTGTATGCCCACTTCTCTCATAGACAAACATAAAACAGCACACAAATATGCAGACAAAACATTTTATTGACTGTAGGTCTAAAGGTTTACCCCCAAACACTCCAAACAAGCCCACAACGCGTTGTGTGCTTGTAGATCGGCTGTTTTCAATAGTTTTGTGCGACAGTCTTGTATGATGTAGCAGGGCTTTTCTTTACCAAAAGCCGTACACATTTGAAACTTGGAGATACAAGTTTTCTGCCCGACAGTGACGATATTTTAGTGATTATGTTGCGAGGAAAACGTTGAGCCATTACATAATAGCCATTTTGGTTAGAACTGACTGAAAATAACTTTGTACTTCAAGTTTAAAATTATACTAAATAATATTTGAGTGTCCAAATAAATTCCAAATATTATCAAATGATCTTGCGGCACCCCTGGACTGCCGTCGTGGCACCCCAGGGTGCCCCATCACCCACTTTGAAAACCCCTGGCCTAGAGTGCCGCATGAAGCCCTGACAGGCCTCAAAGCCCACATCTCCACAAGCCTCCTCCATGGCCTGAAGCAGTGGGACCTGGCTCTGAATTGCTCGCCTGACCCGAAAGTTTAGAGATTTGAATATTTGTGTGTTGTGGATTGATGCTATGAGATTTTATGTGAGAAGTGTGTGCAAACCTGAAAAGTGTGTCTTGTGTTTTGACAACAAGGTGATGTGAAATTTGTCTTAACCCATCTAGACCGGGACAGCGTTTTGTTTTTGAACTTGGACTTTTTTTTTCCTTCTTTTTGCAGATTTATAACCTTGTATGTTCTATATTTCATCTGTTTTGTTCTATATATCATCTGTTGAAGCAGTTCAAAGCAGGACTAAATGCCTTCAATTCAGTTTAATAAATGTGAAGATTCTAATCTCATTGTATTTTTATATTTTCACATTTTGGGAAATGTATGGTAATTTTGAACAAGATCTAGCCTTACAGTGATCAGCATACACATAATTTAAAATGTACATGCAGATTACCATTAGGTTGTTGGATGATCAGGATAAATATTGATTCCTAACATGATTCAGTATGATCAATTTATAAATTAAATCTGTGTTCTATTCCTGATGTTGATTCAACACAAAATCAACTAAAATGTGCATGCAGATTACCATTTAGATGATGGTTGAATCCATGTTGATTCCTAATGTTGATTCTACATTAAATCAACTAAAATGTGCATGCAGATTACCATTTAGATGATGGTTGAATCAATATTGATTCATAACGTTGATTCAACGTAAAATCAACTAAAAATCAGCTTGCAGAATACCATTTAGATGATGGTTGAATCATGGTTGAATCAATGCTGAAATAGTGCTTAAACACCAATGTTGAATCAATATAAAATGGCGTTGTGATTTCAGCATAGTTTCAACGTTGGTGTTGAATATTGATTCAACCGTTCTGGCCAACTATTTTGCTACGTTGATTCAACCATATTTTGCTATCTGGGTCACCACGAGTCCATCATGTACGCAAGATACGCACTGACGACAGAGAGGTGGACGACCGTTAAAGGGGCGTTGTTTGAAAGCCATTTCCTCTCTGCACAGAAGCGCATTTCAAAACAAGAGTCTTTATTTTATTTTTTTCATCTATACCAGTGGTTCTCAAACTTTTTACGCCAAGTACCACCTCAGAAAATATGTGTCTCTCCAATTACCACCATATGTGTTAAAATACAGGTGTGTAGACCCACCCCATATATGCAACACATGCAGGAGGCCAATTTATTAGTTGAATTCATGGAGATTTTTTAGTTTTTGCTGCATTTCTAAGCCAATAATTTGATGACCTGGTCATCAAACAGATTTATCTATTTGTGAACTTCCCATGCAAACTGATATTTCTAATGTGACCAATCCGTTCTCTTCAATCAATTGCTTGGTTAGAAGAACTACCTGTAGTATAATATAAATATTTCACTCCACTTATGTATTTTTTCTTATTTTTGGGAAACTCCTGAGTACCACCAGAGGGGTGCCCATGTACCACCAGTGGTACACGTACCACAGTTTGAGAACCACTGATCTATACAATCGATCATTCAACATGTTTATTTTGAAATTGTCCTGGAAAATAGTAGCCAAATGGCCCCTACTTGCCACTGAGAGGTTACGTTTGTGTTGATGAGAGCCAGCTTGCAGCGCAGGAAAAAAAAACAAAAAAAAAAACACCCCGGCCGGGAAAGGTGGGGGGGGATGAGATCATGTTTTTATGAAAGTGGGGGTGTCCCGTCGTACTCACAATGAATGGTGGTGACGCGCCTGGGTTTCACAGGGAGGATGTAGCGTATGTGGAGGAACACGCCATTTATCTTGGTTCCACAAAAGCCCTGAACAACAGAACCAGAGATCACTCTCCCTGTCGGGCTTCCCTCTCACACAAAGCCATCTATGTTTGTTGGAGCGCCTGGCCTAGCTGGAGGCACCGTGAAGGATTCAAACCCCTGGTCTCCACAGTTGTAGAATATAGGCTCTAAACGACACACATCTGGTCCTTTCCCATGTGAACATAACTGCAGATGTTTTTAAAGGTTTATGATTGAAAATGAGCTCCAGCCCGTTCAGTTTTCCCACTTTTTGTGCTGTTTGTCTTCTTTGTTAAGAGTCAACATTTTCAACACACATTTTCTGTTTAACACCTCACAGCATACACTAGCAATAGAGATTGCACACATGCAATCTATATGTTTACATTATCTTCCCTACCTGAAGGAAAATTAATGTGACTGTTCCAGTGGATTAACTGAACAAGTGGACCTCTTAATTTGGAACAAGAGTACATTTGTCTCAATCACAGATTATGACGCGCCATGTAAGCCTTATCTATTATGTTTACACAGAGCACCACAATGACACATTCCATTATCTATATTTTCAACTGTGAGAGATATGAGGGTGAAAGAGACAGCCAGGAGGGATGATCAACAGGAAGTTAATAGACCAGCAGATTAGCACAACAATGATTGGGGCAGTTTTCCTTTCTCATCTGCACTTATTTCTGTCTCCTTTTTAAATTGTTACCTTATACTGTTTGTTTGTTTGTTTGTTTTGTATTGTGAATAAAGCAAAAACTAAAGAATGAAGGCAGTTATTAACTAATACAGCCTGTCACAACTCACAACCTTCAACAGCAGCCACAACACAACAACACACAAACTGTAGATCCACATCAGTATTGATGGCTGTTATGTCAAAACCGCTAGCTTGAACTTAAAAAGAAATAGCAAACTCACACATAGGATTACTCATTAGGAACAACACAAAATACACACTGTAGATTCACATCGACATCTAATTCCAGAGCCAGTACCAGTCATGGAGTCCCAAAATGGCAGCAACAGTAGCTGCCATTTTTAACTAATTGTTCCATGTGCCCCTTTTGAACTTTGAGCTCCTGCCCCTCTAAAGGTCTCTGTACAGCCGTAGTTGAAAGTGATGGATTGTCTGTTCACAAGGAAGACGCATTGGTAGACCTGACATTTCTCTCTCTCTCTCTCTCTCTCTCTCTCTCTCTCTCTCTCTCTCTCTCTCTCTCTCTCTCTCTCTGAGAGAGGCCCACTGTCCATTGGTAATGGCAAGATTTGTTGGGTTTTCCATCATCCGTCTCATCACCTTCACTTTTCTGCTATCCATCAAGCTACTTTAGACAAAGAGGATTCTGCTTTTGTACTTGAAGAGGAGTCACGGTTGTATTCTGCTGGGCATTGCTCTGCTTTGCCCTTTTGTTATATTTCTGGGAACATTCCTTTTGTGTCGATGGTTTGTCGTCCGTCTGGTGGCTCCTCTTCCCGCTGTAGTGCTGAGTCAGTCATTACTCTGACGCTATGTTCCCCTGCATCTCACAAGCTCTGCCCTATACTGTAGGTTCCCATCCTCTGGGGCTTATGTGAAACCTGCTGGCCCCCTGCCACTCTCTTCCTGATCTTCGTTAAGTTTCACTGTGCTCCCTAAGAGCCTGCTTCCATCACCTGTTGCTACCCTCTCTGGTATGGTCAGATACATGTTGCCTTCAATTCTGAATTTCAGCAAGAGGTTCTGTTTGTTTGTTAAAATATATGATGTTTCATTCTAAAACCTTTATCAGGGGATCAACCTAAATCCTGAAACCAGTTAACCATGGCACTGCAGCTCTCCAGCCTTTTCACACCACCTCTCAGAATAAGGACAGGATTCAGAATGAATACATTTCATGCATCCTCAACCAGTTCTTCTGTCAACAACTACACTTGAAACATATCCTTCAAAAGAGAAAAATGTAGGCTACATTTCCTCATGGGGGTGGTGAGAGCAAATACGGATGACTTTTGCTCTGTCAGCTATTTTTAATTGTTTATCTGACACACAAAAAGAAAAGTGGTGCTGTTCATATTCACAGCCAAATCGCCAAAAATCGCCATTTTGGGGGGGGCTGAGGCAGCCAGATCGCCAAACGTCGCCTTTCTGATCATTTTCTGATTTTTTTGGTATTTTTTTGACATTTTTAGAGCAAAAACTGACCTTTCTAGGTTCATATAAGCTTAAGCAATGATTTTGCGATGGAAATGACGTCATCGCCGGAAACCGGAAATCGAGCGCTTCTCCAAAGTAAACAACCATATTTTTTTACATTGGAAGCCATTACAGCAACTCCGCTCTATCTCAGCATCAAAACGTCGGATTTTGATCCGGTTTGAAGTGTCTGTGCGTCTATTGAGCATCTAAGGCACATAGTCGCTAAATTTTTTAGACCATCAAGCGCGCGTATGGCGTGCACGGGTCCCGCGCCGTTCCATGCTAACGCTAATGCTAAGTGGATGGACTGGTTGCTAATTTGAGGCCTTCTAGCAATCGCCAGAGACCTTAATCGTTGGCGACATCTAGTGTACACTATATAGACTACCAAATACAGCCTACCAAAATGTCATGCATATGAGGGAGATCTACTGTGACTCTGAAAAATTAATAATATTCCTGGCAAGCATATTGTAAATGGCTGTGAGTGAGTTAAGAGTTTAAGTATTAATACAGTCATAGAGCCTTTTGAGGCACATCTCCCTGGCGAGCAACCCACAGTGGGAGGGTATGTTTTAATCCATGCCAATGTTAATGTTGTTTAGGTCACTACAGTACATTCCCTCCCTATGTATTTTGTGCCAACTGGCTATATGCCTAGAAGACCATTACAGAATAAAACAATAGCTTGGCATCCCTCTCCAACCAATGGTAAGTTACTCTGTGTGTGGTTTGTGAGCGAAGCCGCACAAATCACAGTGCAGTAGCGACACTGCGCTATACAGGCTGACTACGAATTTTGACTTGTGTGGTAATGGTCTATATGCGCTATATATGCCTCATTTGAACAAAAATAAACAGTGATCTGTATAAATAACTATTGGGAAGAAAGTGCTTCACAAGAATGTGTTTGGCTTAACATACGCACGCACGCACGCACGCACGCACGCACGCACGCACACACGCACACACGCACACACGCACACACGCACACACACACACACACACACACACACACACACACACTTTAATAGGGGCCTTTTCCACCGTCAAAGAACCGGTTCCAGAACCAGTGCCGGTTCAACTTTCTTGGGAACCTTGGTTCGTTCTTGTGAACCGGCTTGCGTTTCCACCAGATTGAACCATGATTGAACCAGAGGAACCAAGGATCTCGTGGTTCCAGTTCCGAACCAACCTTTACGGTTCAGAACCAACTCTGGTTCTCGGTGGAAAAGCACACCTCTGGTTCATCCCATAGGCGGGAGGAAGAAACAGAACCGGTTCTTTGCCGTTGGAAAAGGCCCCATAGGGTGGCCTTTGAGTTCTTAAGTGTGACATGTTTGTGTAAAAATAATTAGGGGTCTGTTTGAGGTCATGCAACTTCAATAGGCCTACATATTTGCATCTCCTCATGCCGAACAACTTTACCGCTCTGACTTTTGACCTCTGGCCTCTGACCTCTAGATCTCCCACCATTTTGAATTATATGAGAAATCCTCTTGGGATTTTCACGCATCTATGGACCAATATCTAAAATACCTCTTCGAGAGTATATGTGAAAAAAATATGTTTTTTTATGAGCCAATGAATATTGCAGTTTTATGAAAATTATTCTTCTGCCCTTACACATGCATACAAAGTCACATTTTAATGAAACGCAGTAGAGGGTTAGTCCAATTATCACTGAAACCAATCTTGCCAATTGGCCAAAGGAGGGCACTATAGCAAGCGTTTGGAAATGCAAACGTTAAACAGGCATAAATACTTCATTCTCTTCATTCTTCTGTATGTGATTTACTGTGATTTCTGTATGCAGCACATAAATAAAGTTGGGAGAATGAAGACAAGAAAGTCTAAAGATGGTTGAACACCAGATTCCAAACATAAAAACATAATAGTACGAGTAGTAACATAATACTTCTGTGGAGGTATTATTTATTATTACAACTAATTGTATTATTTCCCTCAAATTAATCAACATATCACCAATACTAGACATCAATGTAAATTTGCTGAAATTAGCAGTTGCCAAATGTTATCCATATTTCATGTACAGTACAGGATTAGATTAACTAGTAGGGGCGCCCGCTGGCCTAGTAGCTCTAGTAGTGGATATAAAACATTTTTTACTGAAAGATGGAAATAAAAACAGAAACTGCACTGTATGGGGGAGCTTTAAGGTAGCAGATGCTTGGTATGTAATGGGGTGGAGACTGGGGGTGTGATATGGTGCAAGGGGGGGGGGTGCATAGGGCTGTGTGGGGAATATGGAGATGGGTATGATGGTTGGAGCTTTCAGGTATGAAGGGGACGGGAAAATGGGAGTGTGGTGGCTGTTGGGGTTGGATTGTAATTTTCAGAACCAAACATTTTCATGTCAAGGAAGCCCAAATTGCATGCATTTGGCTACAGACCGCCATGTGATTTTCTTTCCTTACAGGGAATCAAATTAGAGAAGATTAGTGCAGAAAGTAGCCGATCTACAAGCTCAAAACAGGCAGTAACTTGATGTGTTGTGATAACCACCCCCCCCACCCCCCACAATTTCCTCTTAGGAACGTTTGGTGAATGAAATCTTCTTACTCAGACTTTGATGGTCTGAAGTGAAGTCTACAGTTCAGAAGTCACTGTTTTATCAAACAAAGCGTAATTTTTACACTGTATGTGAAAACAGAGTGTCACAGAGTCTAATCAAATGCAAAGCCATTTTCCATTGCCTATACCTGTGATACAGCGACAAAATCAAAATGAAATGTACGCTGTACATCTGTCTTTTATTTTCTGTTCAAATGGCAGAAACCTAAAGGTAAGCTTGCATGGATGAGAATGAATCCTCTGGGGCTTTCACCCACTAGCTAGGCAGTGATTCATCTTGCTATATAGAACACCCTTGACGGTAGCTTGCCTCGATCAAATCCAGGCTTTTAGTCCAGCAATATGAGACTTTGTGGATGTGGGCATAGGGAACTATTTTGAGGAAATTGGCGAACCGGCATAAAGCAAGTCAGTGGCATAGCGGTTAAGGAGTGGTGGCAGATTTTTGGTATTTTCCAGATTGCAAGGGCAGAGTACCCACAGAAAAGTGGCGAGCTAGGTTGGATTGGCCTGAATATAATTATTATCGGGGAGTATGTTAATAGCAGATGTTGTGCATTCACTTTGTGTCCACTAGACACAAAACATACCCTGATCTGCTATTTTCAAATAGTGGTAAAACTGAGCCTAGTTGCTTCTTTGGGGCTTGTTTTCATAGACCTGGCCGGTTGTTTCTTTTGCAAACACACTGATTACCTATTCACTTTCTCACTAGGGAGGAAGTGAACAGACATTGAATGAAGAAGCACACAGAGAAAAACTCAATGGCTCCTCCTGTAAGAGGCAATGGCGGCACCCTGGAGAAGGCGCGAGTGTGCTATACCCCCCGGAGCTGAGGAGAGTAGGGGGAGGAGCTTGTGCAAGGACGTGCTGTGATTGGGGGAAGTCCCTTTGAGCCACAGTCGGTCGCAGAAGCAGTCCCCACAACAATATTTACTATTCTGTCCATAACGGTGTAACTCGGTAACAGTGCTGAGTCGGCTCATGCGACGTCCTTCGCAGCGCTCGATCACTCGCTCGGTGGTGTCTCACATGGATCAAGGTCGCCTGAGACGGCACGCCTCCGTCATGGTTTTGTCGATAACTATACTTTGCCAAAACAGCGAGAGAAGCACTTCCGCGTCAGGCGTGGCCTCGGCTCAGCTCCAGGGGGAAAAACCTTCTTGTGGAGAAGGCGTGAGTGTGCTTTCCTTCCAGTTCTGAGCAGAGGAGGGGTGGGCTTGTGCAAGGACGTACTGTGATTGGCGATTGCCAAAACATTAGTTACTATTCTGTCCCTATCAGGACGCAACTCAAACGCAACTCGCTCACTTTAGCTCTCTCGGTGGTGCCTCACATGGCTCAAGGTCACTTGAGACGGCACGCCTCCGCCGCGGTTCAAAAACTATACTTTATTGTCAAAAAACGGCGAGAGGCACATCCGCGTTGGGCGTGGCCTCTGCCCAGATCCGGGAGGAAACACCTGTGCGTGGAGAAGGCCAGGTATAAGGTGATTTGCTGCAGGTGGGGAAATGGACACGGGGAAAGAGGTGAACGGAATGAGGTGATAGTATGGTATGACATGTGAATGTGGCAGGATCTGAAGTGTGCAATGCAAGGGCACAGTCACACATACAGTACATGTCAGAAGTGTTAGTGTCTCATTCACTTCCATTCTTTGGATGGAAGTAAACTAAAAAGAATACTTTTACGCATCACATTCAACATGTCAACTTTGCCGGGACACCAACCAATAAATAAGTAGCACGTGGTTGACCTTCATTCATGACCCAACCCTTGGCCAATGGAATTGAATGGGCTCTTTTGTATTCATGTCAGACTAAATGGAGCACTGCCTGGGTAACACAGTCAAATACATTTCAAGCCCCGCTTTGACCTAATGTGATCTCATAGGGCAATTGCAAGCAGTCTTCTCCTCTGACAGTCAATTATTCATTCACATGGCCCCTGGCTTCAAAACAGCACAGAGAGGGATGAATTAAACATAAAACTAAATTTGCTGGAACATGAATTATGAAGGATTTGAGTGTAACGTTGTGTATGGGGAAGACCCCCCATGTGATAAAGAACAACATATGGCAGAGAGGTGGTGCTTAACCAGAGGAATATGGCTGTAAAGAGGAGAAAAGACAGGCTGTCTGTGACTAGAGAGTTGGCAAATCACTAAATGTGTGTGTGTGTGTGTGTGTGTGTGTGTGTGTGTGTGTGTGTGTGTGTGTGTGTGTGTGTGTGTGTGTGTGTGTGTGTGTGTGTGTGTGCGTGTGTAGATATATATATATATATATATATATGTCACGGTTTGTTAGAGAAACAGTACGGTCGAGAAACGGAGCACTCGTCGTGCGGCACGGGGCGGAACAAGCGGTCGCCACAACAACGTCCTCCAGGCGGAGCCGCTCGATTGTCCACGACATTGCAAGCGGCGCGAAGGCCAGCGGACCGCCGCGCGAGTTACGAAGCCGTGGTGAATGCAATCGTTATATTTATGCCCAGGCCGTAAGGCCTGGGCAAGCCCACGATAAACGCCCTGTCCAAGTGACTACAATGGAGCGCTCCCTAGCTCATAGTAAGCTAATGGCTAAACACTGCCGAGCTAGGCTAGTAAATAAAGAAAGAGAGTCGCAAACGAGTGACGTCAGCGCCTTCACTAGTGAATGGCTGTCGTCGCCATCTGGTGGTGATTGGTATGTGGTGAACGACAAAACAAGCGCTCTTACAATGAACGTACTGAGTTACCCAAACATACTGTAACATATATATATATATATATATATATATATATATATTAAGGGTGCCGGAAAAAATCTATATGAATCGGTTATCGGTTTCAACACTAGCGATACGGCTGCATAGATGCGCGTTTACCCGGATCGGTCCAAATCGCGCCTGAATCGGTCGATTTATCGGTCCTAAAGTTAATAATCAGATTCACTGGATTTTAGCAATAAATAATTAACCTGCTGTGGAACACTGAACTCACTTACTTAGCG
>NC_137833.1:32999223-33024223 GCF_963921795.1 Nannobrachium achirus
AACAAATCCATTTTATGCCCATATGGAGATCCCTGATGTCCACATCACTGTGGCACAACCTCGCCCTTTAGGGCGCGGTCGCTTGTCGCCCTGAGGCGTCTTACTAGTATATTCAATTTTATATATTCAGATTTTGTGGCCAATCCAAAATTCAGGCCTGTGTGTGAAATCCATTGAGAGCCCACGGAGCATCGCAATAGTTTGCTTCACAGATGAAGCAAATGAAATTATGATGAATCTTCTGGAATCCTTCTGGATTATGGAGGTTGGTGGTTTAATAGGCTACCCTGGATGGGGAGTGTCTGATAAAATGTCAATATCAAATATCTAAATATTGAATCAAGCAAATTAAAAACTGTCCAGGGTGTTCACAAAAACCTGAGCAGACGATAAAATGAAAGTGGAATATCCCTTTTACTCATTTACTATACTCCATTTTTGGAGTAAGTGTACTATTTGTATTTCTGGATGACTTTCACTCCAGTTCATTTCAAAGACAAATATTGTACTCCAGTGCATTTCTAGGAAGGTCAAGGTTACGTAATTGCGACCGTAGGTCGCATTTACTACCAAAACCTCCACCGGCTGTCTGTGAGTGATTGAGTGAGTGAGTGAGTGAGTCAGTGAGTCCGTCACACTTTTGCCCTGCTCATATCTCCACAACCGTTGCCCCCATCCATGCCAAATTTTGCACACACACTCCTTGACTGCCAAACTACAACCTCCAAGGACCCCCGGAGCCCCAGGGACCCCCAGGTCCCTGGGGGACCCCCAGATGTAAAAAATGACCAAATGTGCTCACACGTCACACGTCACACTTTTTCCCTGCTTATATCTCCGCACCCGTTGACCCGATCCATGACAGATTTTACACACACACTCCTTGCCTGCCAAACTACAACCTCCAAGGACCCCCGGAGCCCAGGTCCCTGGGGGACCCCCAGATGTAAAAAATGACCAAATGTGCAAAAATGACCAAATGACCACCCCAACGGGGCTGCTCGCGGGGAATTCCCGGGGACCACCGACTCCTGGTGCTCCAGAACGGATGCAAAAGTGGTGGCGCCCCCAGTGGAGGACCCCCTGCCACTGCAGCGCACATAAAATGCCGTAACTCGGGCTAGGAGCGTCCGGGAGAGCCGGGGCCGGTAACTATTCGTCCGCCAAGGCAACGCGGAGACCCCACCCCTCATTTCTCACATGGCCCTATTCTAGCGCCACCTTCAGGCCGATTTTTAAAACACATTTTTGGACACTGCTCCTACAGTTTTTGCCCTAAAATCACGAATATCACTAGACATGCTGTGTACACTCATCTCATCAACATGGATCAGGAAGATTTTGGAAAAAACAATTTTTGCCCTATTTGTGGAGACACCTACGGTCGCTTATCTCCCGATTAGGGAGTCTTACTGGTAAATTAACAACTTAAGCCCTATATTAAGTAAAAAATGCAGATCTACAAGCCATTTGTGTGTGTGTGTGTGTGTGTGTGTGTGTGTGTGTGTGTGTGTGCGTGCGTGCGTGCGTGCGTGCGTGCGTGCGTGCGTGCGTGCGTGCGTGCGTGCGTGCGTGCGTGCGTGCGTGCGTGCGTGCGTGCGTGCGTGCGTGCGTGCGTGCGTGCGTGCGTGCGTGCGTGCGTGAGCGCGCGTGCGTGTGTGTGGCAAATCTTTTGGGGGGAAATGTCACAATTTTAAAACAGCAATACAATGATAAAATAAGAAAACTCCCCTGTAATTTGTACTTTTGAATACTTAAGTATGTTTATGCACGGAATACATATTTTATTTTTAAAGCAAGTGCTCCAGTACTTTAACTCAAGTACAAATTGGACTGAGCAACTTTCACTTGCAGTTGAGTAATATTTGGCAAGGAATATCTATACTTTGAGTCGTGTGACTTATGTATTGAAGCAAAAGAAAGAATTTCTTCAATAGGATAAAACACACACTCATCTCATAGATAAGCAGCACTTCCACAGACACATGCACATTGCCACAGCAGGGAGACCACAACACCAGCAGGGGGCACACAGCCACAGCGGGGGGCACACAGCCACAGCAGGGCTCATTCAAGAGATGTGTTTTTTTCAATATTGATGATCTGCAGATCAGTCGGATCGTGTCAATCCCAGAAGAGCACCAGCAGATTTAGCAGAACATCACTGGATGTCATGTTCCCTATCATGTACTCATCCTGTAGCCTCATCATACCTCAAAAGCCTGTGTGAAAGTTATAGTGATGGTGGCATATGCTGATAACATAGGCCTACGTAAGTCACAGTCAGTGAGTAACATAAGTCAAATGACAGTTTCATCTTGTATTGTGCATCTCCATGGGCAGTACATTATATTAGCACATTTTGCACCAAAACATAACCTCCTGCAAGCAACATGTGGCATGTGTGCATACAAGTTCATATTCATGTCTGTGTCATCCTTTGTGTGTTAAACATACTTTGTTTGCTTGAGCAAATATGTGCAACTGTGCTCTTGATGTTTCAAACTAATGTTTTCAGGCATTGCTTTACAGCTTTAAATGAGAGGATTGGCAAGCAAGATGAAAAGCAACAAAGCTTTTCAGTGGTGGTGGTAGTGGTGGCCTGGGGGAGGAGGGGGGGGTAGACTCTATAGAGCCTGAAAGGCAGCATTTCAAAGTCTTAACTCAAGCACCGTCATCGTATGATTGAAAATGAGATGGCATAAAGAGAGACACAAAAGCTTAACTAGACATAAAATGAAGCTTTAGTGTCAGTTGAAATAACTGACACTGTCATGGTGTAATGGTAAATGGTCTTGCATGGTTGGTTACCTCTGTGTGTGTGTGTGTGTGTGTGTGTGTGTGTGTGTGTGTGTGTGTGTGTGTGTGTGTGTGTGTGTGTGTGTGTGTGTGTGTGTGTGTGTGTGTGTGTGTGTGTGTGTGTGCGCGTGCGTGCGTGCGTGCGTGCGTGCGTGTGTGTGCGTGCGTGCATGCGTGTGTCCTCATCTCACAAACCAGAAACCACTACAAATGACAATTGCGCACGCTGCCAGCAGGCCAAGGAATACTTTTCACATCGCAAGCCAACGACAAGGTGGGAAAGAGGGGGAGAGATGCAGTTTTAAGTTACTTTCCCAAACGTGTGTGGCCAAAATAGCAATTTTAGAGAAAGTGCAACAACACGCCCATGGCCACACCTCCGGACGCAAATAACGGAGTCGGCATGAAGTATAGCGGCCCCGAGATAAGATTAGGGAAAGTGCCAGCTGCCTTGCCCGCAATTCACAGGTTTTAAGGCACTGGCATGAATAGGACGCCTAGTTCCCATCTGGGACTGATTAGGACAGGTGAGACAGAGGCCTTTATACAAAGCATCCCGTACAGTAGGATTTTTGTGTTATGCACACTATTGCCACCATTTCACTTTTTGGACAGTTGATAGCGTAGTTAGGTAAAGGAAGATTTATTGTTTTACGTTTAGATAATGTGTGTCAATAAGCAATATAATTTAATAACAATTAATAATTTATCTTCTAGATACTTTTTTTTACAACACCGTTTTTGTGTGTATCTTGTATGTTACATTATTGTAAATACAACTTCAAAATACATCATCTTATTACATCGTATAACCCTGGTTTGGACTCTTTTACACAAACGCTCAACAACATCGTTTTACCTGGGTACATCATTTTAGTTGTTATGTGCACTTTAACCCCAGTTTTACCCCCATTTTGTGAATTTTCATGCCCCAAATCATGGCAATAATCTAGACCCTAACAAAATACACAACCAGAGCCAGTATCATTTATTAAAACTCAAGTAACTTTAATGCACACTAGAGGTGTAACAATAAGGGAAATCTCGTTCTTTCGAACGACCGTCATTTCGACAAAGGAGCGTCGGGAGGGTTAGCGTCTCACCCCACAGAGGTTAGGTTTAGGGTAAGGGTTAGAGTTGGGTGTCGAACAGATGACACGTAGTAACAGCGAAACGCTCCCGTAACAATAGCCTGGTTTCCAGCCTGTTTGTGCTCCCTTCGGCGATTTGTTTTCTCTCTCCGCACTACAGTCTGGGGGGGATTCATTTGACTCGTATTTCAGGGACAAGTTGAGACGTAGGCGTCGTCGTTGCTTATTGGATGTTGTTCCAACGAATCAGAGTAGGGTTAAGGTAGCTACGCCATCAGCCAGCCAATACAGACTGGTGTATTTGTCCCGCCCCACACTACAGACCAATCGGAAAGCTGGAAAGCCACGTGGTGTTGTTCCAACGAATCTGAGCTGTGTCATCAGCCAGCCAACACACTGGTGTGTTTGACAGACATGACCAAAGACCAATAAGAAGCCGCGATTGGACTCCACCGAGTTCTATGTCCCACCTCCCCTTGGAGATAGGCTCCTTTCCAGACTGTGATGCGTAGAGACAATACAAAATGTGGAACGGAGCAAACAGGCTGGAAACCAGGGTACCGTAACAATACACTATAGTCATATCGAACTGTTCTATATGCGGGGCTCAGAAAGATTAGATTACATTCTATCATGAAGTGGGGAAGAACTTTTTTTAATTGTGCGTAATGTCTATTATCAGTGCCATTCAACAAAGCAATCCACAGTAGCTAAATCCACAATGGGTAAATTCTCCACAATATTTTATCATCCTCTACTCCAGTGAGACACAAGCCAGCAAGATAGCTCATATAGCTCTACAGTACCTAGGCTTTGTTATGTATGTTTAGGTGATAGCTAGAAAACTACACCGCGGTGAAGTGAATAGCTCTTCACCCTGGACTCTGATAGAGGCTTTAGTGGTGTTGTTGGCGAAAGGCCTTTCTGTGTGGAGTTTGCATATTTCTTTCATTTAGACTTATCAGCTGGCCAGTCTGCATCACTGTGTACCTGTAGTCCTGGCTCCCCACCACTAACATTCCTTGCAACAGAACTCCCAGTTAATTGTACCTTTCAAATATTTAAAAATACTTGTATTTCTGCACAGGTAGGCTAGTAGATGAAGATAACCAAATTAAACAATTGACACAAAAGTATTATAATGTACTCTGGCAAGCATCATCTAACAATCATTGAGGCTATTAGTTCACAGGGTGTTGCCCTGGGTTTTTGCATGTCAAACCTCTTCAGATACATTTCTTCTGTGATTTTAACCCAGTCATCCTCCTGATCAAAATAAACACAAAGGAAATATTTCAGCTTTCCCAAGTCTTTCATTATGAACCTTGCAGTGAGCACCTCCTCCACATGCCTGTCACTGCAGCCACAATCATCAGATCAACCCATATCATTAGGATAACTATGTCCCAGTTTCCTTTGTGTAAACACAATGGTGTGCTGGGGTTTGTGTTTTCACTCAGTCATGTAACATTGTGTTCCAATTTGTATACCTGACTGTGTTAATCCATAACCCATTTAGGCCTAGAATTATTGAATGCTTTAACCAGTGAAACATAGCAGATATACAAGCTCACAGCGCGGCACCGAGTGCCGCGCTGCGAGCTTGTAGATCTGCTATTTTTGAAAAAGTCGTGAAAATGTGTGCAAATCTTTGAATATGTATTTTCAAAGCGAACGTTTGTAACTAAAAATGTTTCACATGAAAAAGTTTGAGAACCACTGACATAGTCTCTCAAGAACAGACTAACTGAGCTCCAGTTAAGTGAAAAGAACCTTTTCTTTGACGATTCAAAAGACACTTATAGAATCAGGTCAAAATTCTAATTTTCACAATCTTTCAAAAATAGCAGATCTACAAGCTCACAGCGCGGCACTCGGTGCCGCGCTGTGAGCTTGTATAGCTGCTATTTTTCAATAGTTAAAGCATAAAATAATGACACCATAATGTGTACCCGTTCACAAGGTAGGTGGAGGACCCATACAGCCGCACAGACTGAAGAATTCACAAAATAAATATAAAATAGACGACTCACTCTGAATGCAAAACAGAAGTAGAAAGAAACTAACAACCGAGAGGCTGAAAATAATTAAACTAGGAACTGTAGTTTTACAGCAAAGAAGACAGTATATATCTACAGCATATCTCTAGGCAAAGTGCTAGACTTTCTGGCAGCAGCTCATTGCCAGCCCTCAACTTATATAGGCTACAGTACATTGATGAGGATCCAGCACAGGTGTGCTCTCAGCGGGAGTCCACTGATGACATTGCTACAATTGCCAACTAGAGAGAGAGAGAGAGAGAGGGTAGACACTGCATTAATACTAAAAGAAGAATTAAGAAATAGTACAGGGACGCAGTGCTGTATCTAGTCTACACAACAGTATTTCCTCTGTATTATATTTTCCCAATCCTCTGGTTGTTCCTTGTAAATCTCACAATCTATTGGTGCATAATGTAGTCGGCCTGTTTTGACAGCCATCTGACGTAAAATCTTATCTGGGAGAGAATGTTTCATCATAGTGTTTCATCATAGTGAGAGACACAGTGATTTCATTTCTTCATCCATTGCATTACGTTATTCCTGTGAGTTCGATTACTTTGCGACTTTCTTGAATGTTGAGGCTGAGGTTGTCACGGTTTGGTACAGGTGGTTTAGGACTCAAGCGCAGAACGAAGGTCAGAGGCAGAGGAGTGCAGTTCAGGATATTTATTAAATAAACAAGGCAATACAAGGGGAAAACTATACTGGGAAAACTAAGGGCAGAAAACAAATACGAGGCATTAAATACTCAAAGACTGGATACAGAAAATAACAAGAGCAGGCAACAAGACAGCAAAGCAAACTACAACTTACGATGACGAACCGACAAATAACTGTACAAACAGGGGGGTATAAATACACAGGAGTAACAAGACAAAGGTGAACTCAAACAACAATCAACACTGGGATTGGCTGGGGCACAAACAAGACACAGGAGGAGAACATAACTAATCAACAGGTGAGACAAGGCAGGAAACAAAACTACAGGGGCAGACAGGAAACACTGGGTAGAAGCTACAAAATAAGATACATTACAAAGCACAACAGAAAGACTAGATACAGTAAAACAGTAAGCAACAAGGCCAAGTCCAAAACTCAAAGTACTAGGACTGCTCCTCAAAGTCCACAAAACAAAAGTCCAAACTCAAAAACAAGGGCAACGCCTCAAGGTTCAAAAACGAATTAAGTCCAGACTGATAAAGATAGTGAATAGAAAGTACAGTGTTTAGTAAGAAGTTCAATATCACAGATACTTCATGGGTTAGACAAGAGAGCTGAGTACAAGTCACTAAGGTGCAGCCAAAGCTTTCAGTCTTGAAGTATCAACTGTACATTCTAGTTTTGCAGTGTCCACAAAGTCTTAAAGGGACAGTAGTACATTATAAGTCCAGGGTATGAGGGGACAGAATGTGTATGTATGCATGGCTCCACGCGGCCCTGAGGGTCCGCGAGGAGCGAAATGTGACAGTACCCCCCCCTAAAGGGACGGCTTCCAGACGTCCCAACAGGAACACCAAGCAGGGTGGGTGGAGGGGGTCTGGGGGGTGGGCCCCGGGGCAAAGGACCAGAGCAACGGTGGAAGCCTGGAGACTGGACAGGCTCAGAGCAGGAAGCCTCAGGGGGGCGGCCAGGACGATAGAACGGGGCTGAACAGGCGACATCAGGTGGACGGCCAGGACGCTGTGTCGAAGTGGACGAGGTGTCGTCGGGTGGACGGCCGGGACGCTGAGACCAGGTGGCGTCAGGCGGGCGGCCGGGACGCAGAGACCAGGTGGCGTCAGGCGGGCGGCCGGGACGCAGAGACCAGGTGGCGTCAGGCGGGCGGCCGGGACGCAGAGACCAGGTGGCGTCAGGCGGGCGGCCGGGACGCTGAGACCAGGTGGCGTCAGGCGGGCGGCTGGGACGCTGAGACCAGGTGGCTGCAGAAAATATGTCATCAGGCGGGCAGCCGGGATGCTGAGACGACGTGGCTGCAGCAGAGATGTTATCAGGCGGGCGGCCGGGTGGCTGAGACGACGTGGCTGCAGCAGAGATGTCGTTAGGCGGACGGCTGGGATGCTGAGTCGAGGCGGACAAGGTTTCATCCGGCAGGCTGCAAGGATGCTGAGTCAAGGTTTCATCCGGCAGGCTGCAAGGATGCAGAGACGAGGTTTCATCCGGCAGGCTGCAAGGATGCAGAGACGAGGTTTCATCCGGCAGACTGCAGGGATGCTGAGACGAGGTTTCATCCGGCAGACTGCAGGGATGCTGAGACGAGGTTTCATCCGGCAGACTGCGGAGATGCTGAGACGAGACCGACGAGGTTGAAGAGATGGCGACATCCGAAGAGGACGCCAGGGATGCTGCAGGCTCTGGACGAGACGACGCCAGGGATGCTGCAGGCTCTGGACGAGACGACGCCAGGGATGCTGCAGGCTCTGGACGAGACGACGCCAGGGATGCTGCAGGCTCTGGAGACAGGACCCCAGAAGGCGGAGGACCATCCTCCGAAGCACTGATCAGCTGCAGGAAGCAGCAGAGCAAAAGGCCAAGGACCAGGGCTTCCCTGACCTCGGGCAGACACAGGTCCCCAGTGGAGCTGACTGACATGGGCTCTGGTAGATCATCGACCAACGGGGCTGCTGGGAATGTAGAGGGCGCATGCAGGTCATCTAGGGAGATGGCTGGCAAGGGCTCTGGCAGGTCAGCAGCAGATACAGCCGATGAGGATGCAGAGGGCGCAGGCAGACTGGGCTCCAGGACGGGCTGTGGCTCCGAGGTGCTGGGCAGGACGGGCTCTGGGACACTGGGCCGGATGGGTTCTGGTAGCAGAGGTTTCTGGATGCTGGGCAGCGATGAGCTGGGCAGCGGCGAGAAAGGCTGAGACAAGTTGGGCTGAGGCGAGCCGAAGCTGGGTTGAGATGAGCCGGAGCTGGGCTGCGGCGAGCTGGAGCTGGGCAGCGGCGAGCTGGGCTGCGACGAGCTGGAGCTGGGCGGCGGCGAGCTGGAGCTGGGCTGCGACAAGCTGGAGCTGGGCAGCGACGAGCTGGAACTGAGCAGTGAAGAGCTGGAACTGAGCAGTGATGAGCGTAGACGGCGTCGTGAGCCACGGCGAGAACACCCCCTCGCCTGGTTCCCCTTAAAAATGGCCAAGTGGGACCGAACCCCAAGCTTGAGGGCTAACGTAGTCCCAGCATGGACCGGCTCAGGGAACACAGGGTCAACAGGGTCAGGCTCTGGATCACTGGGCAGGCCGGGTTCTGGCAGCGGTGATTTCTGGGTGATGGGCAGCGATGAGCATAGGCGACGCCATGAGCCAAGGCGGGCACGCCCCCTCGCCCGGTTCCCCTTGAAAATGGCCAAGTGAGACCGAACCCCTAGATCAAGGGCTATCGTAGTCTCAGCATGGACCGGGTCAGGGAACACGGGGTCAACAGGGGGGTGTTCAGAACAGACTGACTGGGGGCCTACAAACACAAGCTTGAATGACTGGGGTGCAGGTTTGTGAGCAGGCTGGTGAACGACAGGCTTGGGAGCTGACTGGTGATCAAGAGAAATTGGTGGGTCTGCTCCTTTAATGGGCAACAGAGGAAAAATAGCACCCCTGCTCTCCCAGCGGAAAAAAGCCAAGTACTGAGCAAACTCACGATCAGTATCCCAAGATTTAGCCAGTTGCTCAAGGAACTGTGGATCCTCATTAAAAACATCCACTGCAACACCAAAGTCTTCACATGAAAATGGCAGGCTAGACTGGTGAGCACTGGGAAACGAGCTAGTTTCAAAGTCAAAGTTCTTAAGTCTCCCACAAACAACATCAAAATGGGGGACAAAATGGCTCACCCATGGCCGCTCACTGAACCATTGCTGTTGAGCAGAAATCCTCCTCAGCAGCTCAGCATGCTGACTGGGAGGTGAAGCAATAAGACAGTTCACTGTAGAGTCGAACTCCTGTACCTTCTGCTGATAAAGCTGACGTTCCGCTGAGTCCATCTTGGTCGGTTCGTACTGTCACGGTTTGGTACAGGTGGTTTAGGACTCAAGCGCAGAACGAAGGTCAGAGGCAGAGGAGTGCAGTTCAGGATATTTATTAAATAAACAAGGCAATACAAGGGGAAAACTATACTGGGAAAACTAAGGGCAGAAAACAAATACGAGGCATTAAATACTCAAAGACTGGATACAGAAAATAACAAGAGCAGGCAACAAGACAGCAAAGCAAACTACAACTTACGATGACGAACCGACAAATAACTGTACAAACAGGGGGGTATAAATACACAGGAGTAACAAGACAAAGGTGAACTCAAACAACAATCAACACTGGGATTGGCTGGGGCACAAACAAGACACAGGAGGAGAACATAACTAATCAACAGGTGAGACAAGGCAGGAAACAAAACTACAGGGGCAGACAGGAAACACTGGGTAGAAGCTACAAAATAAGATACATTACAAAGCACAACAGAAAGACTAGATACAGTAAAACAGTAAGCAACAAGGCCAAGTCCAAAACTCAAAGTACTAGGACTGCTCCTCAAAGTCCACAAAACAAAAGTCCAAACTCAAAAACAAGGGCAACGCCTCAAGGTTCAAAAACGAATTAAGTCCAGACTGATAAAGATAGTGAATAGAAAGTACAGTGTTTAGTAAGAAGTTCAATATCACAGATACTTCATGGGTTAGACAAGAGAGCTGAGTACAAGTCACTAAGGTGCAGCCAAAGCTTTCAGTCTTGAAGTATCAACTGTACATTCTAGTTTTGCAGTGTCCACAAAGTCTTAAAGGGACAGTAGTACATTATAAGTCCAGGGTATGAGGGGACAGAATGTGTATGCATGGCTCCACGCGGCCCTGAGGGTCCGCGAGGAGCGAAATGTGACAGAGGTACTGTATGTAAGACTGTAACATTAATATATGTTTGTCCTATACTGGTCATGACTTCAGGGGCGTCACAAGGGGGGGGGGGGGGGCAGATCTACAAGCTAAGCTTGTAGATCTGCTATTTTTGAAAAGTCGTGATAATGTGTGCAAATCTTTGAATATACCGGTATGAATTGTTTAAGCGAACATTTGTAACTCAAATTTTGCTTGGGGGTCCGTGGCCAAATACATATCATTTTGGGGGTCCTTTGCATAAAAGAAGTTTGAGCACCACTCACATAGAAACATAGGGTTTTCAAAAAACCTTAGAAGGATTTTAAATATTCAAATACTTTTTCACGATTTTTCAAAAATTGCAGATCTACAAGCTTGCAACGCGACACTTGGTGCACATGTCAAGCTTCTGTCTGTGACTGCTGCACGATTGTTTTGGACACAACTTTTACAAACCTCTGCTTTTGCACTTTCCCACTGTCAGGATAGTAAATCATGTATTCTGGACTATTCTTGTCATACCGGAGAAAAGATCACTTCTCTTCTCACACCTTGAGTCTTGTTGGTATAGGCATTACACACAGACCCAGACCTAGACATTAATGCATTCCAGAAATGTTTGTGTGTGTGTGTGTGTGTGTGTGTGTGTGTGTGTGTGTGTGTGTGTGTGTGTGTGTGTGTGTGTGTGTGTGTGTGCGTGTGCGTGTGCATGTGCGTGTGTGTGTGTGAACAGCTAAGCTCTGAGACTGCTGGACCGATGAGTGCTTGCACACTCCCAGTAGGCCAAAGAAGGACCAACACCCCAAAAGAGCTACCGGTACCTGTATTATTGCCTCATGGTGGCGCTATAACAGGCACCTTCACATTTGACCTCTTGAACCGTAGGTCATACAATAAGTAGTAGCTGGCACCAATTAACCACAGAGGAATAATTCAGACAGCATACTGTATGTAGATCTTAATTCTTAATTCAAGACAGCGTTCAGTTTGCATGTTGCATTTCATTTAGAAATATTCACAATCCACTGCTGTACTGTGTCTGTCAATTACATCAGCTATATTCAAATAGCTATACATTTATTCAAAGATTTGCACACATAAGGTGTCTGCTTTGAGCGTTTGTTAATATTAAAGCATCTGTTCTTTACTGCAGCTGCTGTCTGTACTGCATAGGCCCATTCTCTTTGGTCTCTATTAATATAGTTCTAATGACAACTCGTCAAATATGGCCGCTTGGTCAAGTGATGCATGGGATTTCTACTACCGCAGGTGCCTAAATACCCTGTGTGATTTCTATTTAACACATCTGGTGCCAACCCTGAGTTTCCCGAGTTTGTATTGATACCAACGCTGTGCCAACCCCGAGTTTCCCGAGTTTGGGCCGTTTTTGAAAAAAAAAAATTTTTTGGACCTCCAGAAATGTATTAGGCATGATCGCGATCGCGAAATTGCATGTTTAACCCCCATACCAACCCATTCTTTCAAACATGGCAGCCATGTTTGTTTACATCTGAAGAAAACATAATGGCCCATAAATCATGAATGCCTGAACGGATTTCCAAGCGGATTTTTTTGTTTGAAAGCTGTGAACAGCATCTACACACGTGGTGCATCATCTAGGCATGGGCGTGCACTTTTTACACAATTGCACAATTACATGGAAGTCTATGGTAACCATGGCAACGCGAGACATTGAAGAGAAAAAATCATTGCAACATAAGTGTTAAGTTAGGCTATAGAAGTCATTTACAACTGGATGTGTCTGTATCTAAAGTATGTACTGTATGTCATGTGTGATCTATCCATATGGAATTTATGGCATGCATGTGCAAAAAACACATTTGAAATATTGATTTGATGCTCATATTAACTCATTTAGTGCCACCCTAGTCACCACTAGAGGGCGCCCAGTGGCCATAGAAAATCCCATAGAGATATGCTGGTATATGCAGAAGCCCTGCAGCCATGACTTGCCTGAACACTTTCCTTTGTGCATGTACAGGAAGAGGATGAAGTTAGCTTGAAGTTAGCTATTGGCTACCAAGCATTTTAGAAGCCTTATTTTCGTCAACTTAGCCATGATTAAACCTTGCACACCTCATGCATGGGAAAAAAACAGAGAAGAATGAGCTCTAAAAAATCCAATGCAATCCTGGATTGCATTGGAGTGGATTTGTGCAGTTTGTTCACAGCTTTCAAACAAAAAAATCCGATTGGAAATCCGTTCAGGCATTCTTGAGATAATCGCCATTATGTTTTACATGTTATGTAAACAAACATGGCTGCCCTGTATGTTAGATGGGGTTGTATGGGGGTGGAACATGCAAAATCGCGATTGAAATCATGTTCACTAGATTTGATGGGGTCCAAAAAAAAAATTAAAAAAATTTTTTTTTTTTTTTTTTTTTTTTTTTTTTAATATCCCTAACTAGTTCGGGATAGGCACTCTGGGATGCGATAATATATCCCGAACTAATTCGGGATAGGCACTCAATGAGTTAAATATATTGGACCATAAATATATTGTAAGAAATCTTTTCATATGAAAGTCGAGAATTAAGCTACAAAATTTGTTAGCCTACTGCATATTTAGATTGACTCAGTAATTCCGGAACTAACCCTCATAGAATTGGATAGAAATGTTAAAAATACAGAAGAGAAAACACCTTTGAAAAGTGAAATTCAGTGATTCACACTTTCTATTTAGAGTCTGAAACTGTCTCTGGGTACACTGCACGTGAATGGAGGTGTTACATTCCCCTTTTTCTCCAGTGGGCTCTCTCTGTCTTCTATTGTCTTTGAGCCCCTCGTTTTGCCAAGACCCACCCTTGGAAACGTACCAGCCTCTTTTCCCTTCATCTTTATCCTTTTATTATAAAATAGTTATATTTGTATAGTTTGAATATGGCGTATTAAACTTATAGTAGTGTTATGACGTATTTTTTGTTTGTTGTTTCCTACATTTTGTTTTTAATTTATATTATTTAAAAACATTTTCAAATAAAATTCCCAAAAAAGCAAACCTTTTCATCACTAATTTCATGAATAATTAAAAGAAAAATCTTATAAATTCCATAAATTAGAAAACAAATATTAAGTAGTGAAAATAGCCAATCTACTATCTCACAGTTACAACGCACCCCGTCTTTAAGAATGTTTAGCTTTTATACCTTTATTGATAGAAATAGACAACAGGCTGACAGGATATCAGGAGTGACGTATAAGGCCGTTGGGATCGGGCCTCGAACACAGGACACACTGTCATGCTACACTGAGCCTAGTTGCCTGTACCGCTGCACCAAGGGCCTAGTGTGGTTAATGTGTTTGTGGTTCTTTTTCTTTGGGCTTCAAATGAAAGAAGAACCATGGGAATAATATTGTAACATACCTGACGAGCATGGAACACAGATTATACCGCAATGAGCTGCCGCAATGTAAAAATACAATACAAAAAGTGGGTTATTTTAGCAAATTTTACCACTTGCTATTTCATATTGAAGTATCAATTGAGTACCTTAGACTAAAAACAGTCTAAAAGTCCATATTTTAGAATTTTGAATATAGATAATTGTTTTTGATTTACCAGACTGTAAATCACAAACTAGAAGTTTTTAATCTGTTAAATTCTTAATGCACTCCCCAGTCCCCCCTCATTTTGTTTAATTAGATTTTTTTTTACTTAACTCATATATATTAGGAATTATAAGACAATACTCATGGAAAGTGGAAAAACAATATATCTCCAACAGTTTGTGGAACAACAGTATAAGTCCATACAAGTAATATTCAGCAGATAACATTAAAACAGACAATTGAACAAAATGAGGGGGGAGTGCATTAACAATTTAACAGATTAAAAATGACTAGTTTGTGGTTTACAGTCTGGTAAATCAAAAGATATCTACGTTAAAAAAAACAAAAAATATAAATACAATACTCACGTTTAGGTGAATAAAAGACAAGTATTGACGTTTCAGATTTGAGGAGTCATTTTTGGGCGAACATTCTTTTGGCAACGTTTTCTGCCAAGAACAGTGTTGGTCATGCTGGCCCACAAATATGACCGCGTGAGATTTCTATATTGTACTACTACAGGTGTCTAAACACAGTGGGCTTTCTATATAAGTAGACTAGGGCACAGATGGTGTTTACTATAGACTAGGGCACTCGTGGTGTCGTCGACACCTGGGGCTCTTGACCAAGTGGCCATATTTGAGAAGCTGGGATGAGAATGTTATTAAGTATACCTATAGTAGCCCTATCAAACAGGGCGTGCCAGTTTTGTTCAGCAGTACCATTCTGGTATAGCGTGTCTGTGTATGATCCTGAGGTCTTATATCTAACCCCATTTTTGCTGAGTTGTACCTGGCTTTCCCATGAATTCCGCGCGATTGTCAGACCTGATAGATTTGACCTTCCCAAAAGGGGCTGTGTCAGCAAGAGATGTCTCTGTTGCTTGCACCATGTTGCTTTCATTCTTTAGAAAATACAGGGACACTGTACTGGAATAATCATGAGTAAATAATAAAGCTAACTTATGGCCGCCTCTAGATTCTGAGTGCATCGATACCACACTGCCTGTGTGTACCATTGTACACAGAGCTGCTTTGGCTCTTACATCATGCTTTCTGTTTCTAGTTTTGACATTCCCTGAGTGTACACTTCACAAAGTTAAAGTCCAATGTTTTATGATACTGTTGACGAGGATTGGAATAAACAATCTAAAGCTAAAAGAAATAGAAATCTAGATTTATTTTGATTATCATACCATCTACGTACATCTACAACATTCTGTATTTGTTTAGTCTTGTGTGGCCAGACTGTTGCCTCCCACAATTTGCTAATTCCGTCATACAGTCTGGGGCACGGAAGTTCTGATCATGAGTATCCGGCATGAAAAGTGTCGAGGAAACATGTATGACGCGTGACTCAGTAGGTTTGTGTAATGTCTCTGATAGATATAGAACTGCCAAAGTAGATTAGACAACCTATAGGATATAATATCTAATCAACACTTAAGGTTAACAGATCGAGATTAACCTTAACCCACATCAGTAGAATTGACAAATAGAATATTGAAGTCTGTATCTTTATAGTCATTGAAGAAGAGGGTTTTATTCTTATCATAAGACTATTCGAAGAGACTGAAGACTTGGACCCTGAAAGCTAGACCAGGGGGTCCGGGACTCCTAGGGGGTCCTCAGAGTTACTACAGGGGGTCCTCCAAATCTTCCAATCCTTTTTATATTAACCACTTGAACCCTATAATTTCCATATTCTGAGAACTGTAGCCAAATATAGCAGATCTACAAGCTCACAACACCTCGCAGCGCAAAGAGGTTTGGTGTAGAGAGAAAAAAGAGAAGACTAAGTACAGAGTAAAAGGTCAAGTTTATTAAGTAGTGACGGCTCAAGTGGTTAAATATCTGAAAACACAAATGGACATGAATCCAACATACACTGATGATCGTGCTTTCAAACGATGAACCTATATGGAATAATATATGAACCGGTTGTGGGGGTCCCTGCTTCATCCCTCTCTCAACTAAGGGGTCCATGGCCTGAGAATGTTGAAGACCCCTGAGCTAGACTTTGTTAACTGGTCAAGGCGGACACCATTTTTCAGCGAATATTACAGTCCTACCTATCCTTCCCTTCAAGAAGCGATAAAGCGGATGTGTAGCCTCCTCCCCACTTCCGTTTCGTCGCACACATTTATCCTAATATAAATCAAAATCATCGAAGCATATTTAGCTTGTTGCTTATCAGAAATTATCTTTATATTTTCGTGAACAGAAATGCCAGTTTCCGTTACTCGGATTTCAGGAGATGTAGTTCCAGACACTATAGCATTCGGAGATTGTGGAATAGTTGCCTGGCTACACAAGACTAGTATTTGTTTAATATCAAGTTCACCATAACCTGATGCCATGTATGTATGTGTGTGTGTGTGTGTGTGTGTGTGTGTGTGTGTGTGTGTGTGTGTGTGTGTGTGTGTGTGTGTGTGTGTGTGTGTGTGTGTGTGTGTGTGTGTGTCAGTGTGATGTGTGTGAGTAGTAAAACCTATTATACAAATAATGCCTTGTCTTCCCTGACACCTTTTTTGAAGATTGCGATTGCTCCTCTGGCCATACTGTAGCTGTCTCTACAGAGAAGATGTTCTGAGAGTAAGAGGGGATGTACTGCTCCCGTCTGAGCATCTTGGTGTGACGTCTAACTCTGCTGTTGATCGAGCACCCCTCGACTTCGCCTCCGTGCTCTGCGATGCCACTGCACCTTGTCCTGTCAGCCAAGTCCACACAGTGGGTTTTGGGCTGGACATTGTTGTCTAACTTGTCAAATGTTGCTATTTCTGTGATGTGCAAAGTTGCTCCTGAATCTCCTGAGTACCACAATGGGAACAAGACTGCTTTGATGAATGTTATGATGATCATCATGGTAGTAAATACAGTATATAATTGTTTAATTCTAGGAAATGCAATGATGAATCCCAAACCCTAACCTTGCAAGAAGCTGCATGGTCAGCTTCTACAGATAAGGGAGCTTGCAGAAGCACAGAAGAACACTCAATAACTCACCAATAGGTTGCTCAGACCTCAGCCCTTGTTCAGTCTTTTATTTTATTACCAGCTCTCTACCAATTCAACAACTCAATATTGGAGGATGACTGGACTCCATAAATAAAAAATAAAAATAAAAAGCCTGATATCTCGAGAATCGACTTCAAACTCGGTTTGTCACAGAGGTAGAACATTCATAATAAGCCTACATAATCGGTTATTTCAATCATTAGCATTCACACACACACACACACACACACACACACACACACACACACACACACACACACACACACACACACACACACACACACACACACACACACCTTAGGCACATGAGAACAGGTTGAAAAGAATGAAGACAATGTGCGCGAGCATTCGACTGCATGTGTGCATCTGTGCACACACAACATGGTCCAGCCTGCAGTGAGTCACATTATGCCCACTCTTGCCTGTGAGTGAAAATAAGCTTGACAGGAAATATCATGTGGTCACTCAAATGGTGAGAGTTGAAGTGCCATGGCAATTCACCCATTAGATTCAGCGATATCGTGTGTGCAAGTGGAACGTTTGACCTAACCGTGCTGCTAGAGTGAACACCATGGGTCACCAAAATCAGTAGAGCACCTACCAGGGCTAAAAATTAGCCTCAAAGTATTCAGTTGGAAAAAAAATATATTGCAGAGCTTTTGACTTTGCACCACAGGAGTGACATCCTCATTGGCCTTATCCCACATTAGCCCAGTCAATGCTGCTCAATGTGCTCTCCTTTCCACGCTTGGCTGAGACAATGTGTTCCACGTGTGTCCCCTGCAGGGTCCTACATAAGGAAAGGCTATTTTCAGCACCCACTTTGCAGTGTTGCCCTGTGCCCATTTTGAATGACAGCTCAGCGGGACGGTAGCAGAAAGGCTCTATTTCGCCCCTGGATGCCACGCCAATCAAAACACAACCAACCGCTGTTATTCCTGGGCATTCAGTACAGTATGTGTGTGTACAACCACATGCAGGTGTGTCTGCCAAATTATGGATTCTTGTATGCAAGCATGTGTGTGTGTGTGTGTGTGTGTGTGTGTGTGTGTGTGTGTGTGTGTGTGTGTGTGTGTGTGTGTGTGTGTGTGTGTGTGTGTGCGTGCGTGCACACGCGTGCGTGCGTGCGTGCGTGCGTGCGTGCGTGCGTGCGTGCGTGCGTGCGTGCGTGCGTGCGTGCGTGCGTGCGTGCGTGCGTGCGCGTGCGTGCGTGTGTGTGTGTGTATGTCACTACGTACCGGTACATATGCCTGTGTGGGAGAAAATCTATTTAACTTTAATTTATGTGCACTGTATCTGTGCACACCTGCTTCTGTCTGTATGAGTTTGGATTATATGAAAAACTGTCTCAGTTGTTACCAGTCAGTCTATGAGGTATCATGACTGTAATCACAATGACAGAATACACTTCAAAAGAGCCAGCACACCAAGAGAATTCACTGGATGCCACTTTATACATCCCTGCATAAGGGAGGAAAACATGGTACAGCTGATATTGATGATTCAGAGCTCCAATTTATGCTCCCAGACAAACTGCAATTTCTTTTTAAGTGTTGAGTGTCAAGTGTCTCCTGGGCAAAGTAGTCAGTTGTTTAGTTCACAAGTGGTACTGGTTTTGAATCCTCCACGGTGCTTCCGGCTTTACAAGGCATCAATACAAGCACAACTGGCTCTGTTCAAGTGGCCAGGCGAGGAGAAAATGTATGTTTGTGGCTGCACCAGTGACTCCTTCTGGCAGGGTGCCTGTTATCACTTTTGTCAAGCGACTGTTCCTGTTGTCATAATATTTTCATGCATTTGACTCACAGCACTGTGAGCTGATTCAAGAAAACATTTCACAGTGAAATAATAAGAGCAACACATCTGCCCTCTGATTGGCTGTAGCTCGACTTGATCACTGCTACAGTAAATATACAGTATGTTATTGCGGCAGTAGGTCGCATTTACTATGAAACCTGCATCTCCCGTGCGTCAGTCACACTCCTGGGTGTCAGTCACACTCATGTCATGTCACATACTGTATATGGCCAAGACAAAAAGTTGGTACAACACATGGATCTCCATACATGGAGACAACTGGATCAGCACCTACCGGTAGCTCTCCATATATGGAGCTGGCCAATACCTCTACATCTGACCTCACAGACTCCAGATATGGATGTAGCTGACTTGTAGCTGACCTGTGTGCGACCTAGGTCGCTTCTCGCCATTATTACTGGTAGTGAATATGCAGTTGTTTACAGTATGATGATATTGGGATTGCAAATCAGTCTCACTTCCAGGAGGCTGTCCCCATTGCATTACAGCCAACACTTTCTATAGAGGGCGCCAGAAAGGAAACTGCCTGCCTTGGACCTCATTAAACATTTACACTGTTCACAGGAACCGCTCAATGGAGCATGGGGAGATGGGATTGGATGGGAGAGAAGATAGGAGAGACAGAAACAGATGAAAGAAGAGAACAAAGGATGGCTTAAGGAGGTGAGAAGAGGAGACACAAGGGGCAAGTGTCCCCCTTTTGACGTTACACTAAAAGCAAAATGTCAAGTCCAGGATTTGCAGTAAAGGTAGCATAAGCTGTGTCTCAGCACTGTATTGCTTTAGACTGTTACTTGTGTGAAACCTAGGTACTAAGTAGCCTACTATATGTTTTCAGCATAGTCTGTCTGTCTGTCTGTCTGTCTGTCTGTCTGTCTGTCTGTCTGTCTGTCTGTCTGTCTGTCTGTCTGTCTGTCTGTCTGTCTGTCTGTCTGTCTGTCTGTCTGTTTGTTTGTTTGTTTGTCTTTAACTTTAATGTCATGCCAATTGGTGTTAGTGGGCATAGCCTCTCAATACACAATACTAACTAGCCCAGTTGCTTAGTGAAATTACCGTTACGGAGCGGATAAAAGCGCCAAACTTTTTTTGAGGCTTCTTTAGGACCTAACAATTGATTTTATAAGGGTAAACATCATGGATTTTTGATGTTTACCCATATAATATCCATATCAAGTTGGGCTCCCATAGACTTTCTATACAGGAGGAAAATACCCAGAAAAAAAAATCTGCTTTAAGTAGGATGTGAGGGGTCTAACTAGGGGTTTGTCATGATTCTGAATCCATTGCAAGCATTTGTTTTGCACAAAAAACTTTCATTCGGCTAGAAATGGCCCAACAAAACGATGGTTTAGTGATGAGTCATCATTTTTTGGGTGTTTTTGGGGGCCATTTCTAGCCCAAGGAAAGATTTTTCTGCAAAACAAATGCTTGCAATGGATTCAGAATCATGACAAACCCCTAGTTAGACCCCTCACATCCTACTTAAAGCAGATTTTTTTTCTGGGTATTTTCCTCCTGTATAGAAAGTCTATGGGAGCCCAACTTGATACGGATATTATATGGGTAAACATCAAAAATCCATGATGTTTACCCTTATAAAATCCATCGTTAGGTCCTAAAGAAGCCTCAAAAAAAGTTTGACGCTTTTATCTGCTTTGTTTCGGTAATGTCAAAAACCAGCGTTAAGCAACTGAGCTGGCCATCTGGCCAGTGATGTATATCGGACCAGTTACCCATATATGGAGACCCCTGGTACCCACTACCCATATTTGGAGATCAATGTACTGTATATGTACTGTATATGGAGATGTTGTGAGAGCCCAAACATGCTTACTCAGTTATTTGTTATGTGAAACTCCTAGGTTGACATCTGACATCATACCCTTTTATGCCCATACATGGAGATCCCTGTCTGTAGAACCAGCCACACAGATATGGGCTGTCTTGGACATCTGTCTTGGCCATATATGGATTCTGTTAGAGTGGTATGTGCCCCCCCACCCCCCACCCCCTGTTGAAAACCCTTGCTCTAATATAACTGGGCATGTTATAAATTAAATCCAATGGGATTGCCCTGGGGATTTCCCATGGTATTTCCATGAGGTAGTCTTGTTAACACAGTACAACTCCTGCGAATCCCATGGTATTCCCATTGTGAAATTGCCCCTATACGTAGGATTTTAATGGCAAACCAATGGAATTAGTATATGGCTCCCATGATATCCCATTAGCCTGGTAAACCATCCCGGTCGTGTGAATACACATTTCCATGTGTGGAAAGGTGAATTCACACAACCGTGATGGTTGCATGGGCTAATATCCCATTGGACTTCATGGTGAAAATATAGGTCCCACCGTCCCATCTCATGGGAAAGGGTCATAGGGGACAATCATGTGGAGACGACATAGTTGCAAGGCTTCCCATGGGGACAACATAGGTCCCATGGATTTCCAATGGATTTCCAATGGGAATACCATGGGACTTCATGGTTAGACAGCATTATAATGTCTAACCGAATTAATGCACAAACGAGAGCAGTTTTTCCTAAACTAATTGTAAGGATTGTAAAGGAGTCACATTATTGTTCAAGGACAACTGCCCATCCATTCAATTGTGTTCCTGGGTCATTGTGCAATGAAAGCTGTGCTCTAGTGAGATGTGTGGCGGTTGGAGTCGACATGCAGCCATTTTGTGTTTTATTGTCTACCAGCACGTGAGCACCAGGTGACAAGTCTGTCTGACACTTCTCTTCTATCTTTACTGTCAAGTCTATTTTTGCCCAGAGACGTGAAACCTGAGTGAAGAGTGGAATATTCCGTTTTCCACGCAATAATTTTCTTCCATGGTGCCAATTATGTGGATACACAATTTGGACTAATGCAGTATTTATTTATAGAAAAAGTCCTCATTCGAGCACAGGTCTACGCCAGGCCAGGTACTGCAGATTATCGTCGGCCAGCAATGTTCGGAATTAAGTTATTATAGAGGTGAGTGGAATGCATTTTTTGTTCAAAACTAACCCCTTTTGCAAACTTTAATTATAATAATAATAGATGCCAATCCTAACCAATCAGGATGGAATATGAAACATCTGACAGATCCGTCTTCATAAGATGACTAGAGATACTGTGTACCGATTTGTGTGATGTTTGGACAAAGTAATATGTAGGAGTAATATATAAAATAGCAGAAAGCGTGAAAACTTGTACCTAAGGGTACTTTTGTGGGCTGATCTTCAAAAATGTACGTATCCAGTCACTTTCCCCATGGCATCTGGTCGTAAAATGAGAATTAAAGATGTCTCTAATTCACTTACTATACAGGGAAGACAATCTTTAAGTAGCATGTGAGGGGTCTAACTAGGGGTTTTTCATGATTCTGAATCCATTGCAAGCATTTGTTCTGCATGAAAAACATTCCTTGGGCTAAAAATGGACCCTACAAAACTGTGAAAAGTGATGACTCATCATCACTAATCCATACTAAACCATAGTTTTTTGGGGTCCATTTTTAGCCCAACAAATGTTTTTCGTGCAAAACAAATGCTTGCAATGGATTCAGAATCAAGAAAAAAACACTAGTTAGACCCCTCACATGCTACTTAAAGAAGATTTTTGGGGGGGTCTTTTTTCCATGTAAGTGAATTAGAGACATCTTTAATTCTCATTTTACAACCAGATCCCAAGGGAAAAGTGCTTGGATCCGTCCATTTTTTAATTCAGCGCACAAAAATACCTCTAGGTGCAAATTTTTACGCTTTCTGCCGGAAGTGAACACCTTTTTCACATATTTCTCCCACTACTCCACAAACACAAATTCTTGCATTCTTTGCATCTATACCCCTCCCGTTTTCTCGCCCCCTCTTTCTCTGCAGACGGTGCGTTTTTTCCCTCACTCCTTACTCCTTCGCCAGCCGTAGGAGGTGTATACATATCCTTGCATAACCAGTTAAAGGAAGAGTGTCTGGTAATTTGTGCTGGGGGCGGTTAAGTGGGCGGTCTGTCCCTCCATGCCAGTGGACAGAAGATCGGCTGTTCTGTTCCTTCATTAGTAAAACAGTGACATGGGATAACACCATGGCAACCACCACTGAACAACCACTGTGACTGTGTCACGAGAGAAAGGCAATGAGACAGAATCTTAGTATGTGAGGGATGGTGTGTGTGTGTGTGTGTGTGTGTGTGTGTGTGTGTGTGTGTGTGTGTGTGTGTGTGTGTGTGTGTGTGTGTGTGTGTGTGTGTGTGTGTGTGTGTGTGTGTGTGTCTGCTGGTTCGGGCACATGGGTGCATGTGGGGGTGGTATTCTATTAATTAGCTACTGGCTTAAGTTACACTCCTTTTACAATCAATAGCTCTGCTGGCTTCTAATAAGCAGTCTGGAGCATCTGCACTTTATTTTTGAGTTAATTAATGGGAAAGAGGACAAACATGCGAGGGTTTACAAGTGTGTGCTGCCTGATCTTCTAAATAGATTGCGTTTCCTTTTAACATATCTTGTTGGAGAAAATCATAGTGTCAAAGGCGACCAGATGTATGGAGGATGGAGATGACAGAGTATGAGGAGAACTAGATGCAGTTCTATGATGTCAAGAGAAAAATCATAATATGGTGATCTGTAGAGTCATATTTTGATAAAAAGTTAACATTACTTTTGGGGAGTGTACCTTGCTGGTCCTAGCACAGCCTGCCCTGTGCCCCCTTTGTTTGCACACTGAGCCAGCAATGTGTTACCTTGTAGTAAAATTTGGTTGCATCTCTTTCACTATAACAGATTCAGATTAATTCAGTCCGTACATACACCCAGTAACTCAAAACAAGATAGGCCTACTCAAAACAACACAATTATGTTATGTGCCCAGGCTATTTAATTCATTGATTGCTGAGTGTACAAAACTCCTCTCATTGCATGTTTTTTTGTAGAGTAGTTGTCTATATCTGCGGCAAGAGACGAGGAGTGTGAAGTATGGGTTGAGGGGGTGGCAGGGATCGTGTCAAGTGGTGGCAGAGTCAATGAGGGCTGGCCAGTTGGGAGATTGTAGGCCAATTATTTTTGAAGGTGTGTTCGTTATTTTCAGGAGCTTGTTTCAATTGGCGAGAATGATGCACGGTGCAAGGTGAAATAGCAGTGTGAACAGTACAGGAAGATGGGTTCAATAATACTACTACAGTACTGAAGGCACGTGATAGTGGGTTTTGACTGAGAAAGCCCTAAGTTCTGTATGGCAAAGAGTCTTTATTGGCAGCATCTATGGATAAGGTTTATTGTCCAGGATGATGACACGGTACTTAAAGCTCTCCACCATCTCCACTGGTTGGCTGTTGATGGAAATGGGGCAATGAGTAGTACTGACTACTGAGTTTATTGCAGGTGTCAAGGACCAGCCCCTTCATCTTGGTGATGTTAAGGAGTAGTAGTTTTTATTTTTATTATGTATTTTATTTTGTGTGTGTGTGTGTGTGTGTGTGTGTGTGTGTGTGTGTGTGTGTGTGTGTGTGTGTGTGTGTGTGTGTGTGTGTGTGTGTGTGTGTGTGTGTGTGTGTGTGTGTGTGTGTGTTCTTCCCATATATTTCAATTCACTTGTATTCTGAAACAGTATGAACTTGTTGATTTTGGTTATAGAATGCTGAAGGGGCAACTGAGTTTTAACTAGAAGCAGTGCTCTTCCGAGTCATTTTGTTCAAAATGGACCAATCCTGCAAACTTTCGAAGCCAATGTTAGCCAATTAGGATGGAATGTAAAATATCGGACAGATCCGTCTTGATCACATGACTGTGTACTGATTTGCGTGATTGTTCTGATGGAGT
>NC_137833.1:33029223-33044223 GCF_963921795.1 Nannobrachium achirus
TTTTGTGGCTACAAACTCTAAAGGGGCCTGCATGCAATATGATATAGACGCATTTCTGGTCCACGTTACACTGATAAGAACTAGATGCGCGCGTATAGGTCGGTACCAAAATTAGCCAATGAAAAACCAGCACTCCCCAAAACAACGGGTTTGGGGATTGGTGGGAATTGATTATATGATACAGTCACCTGTGCATTTAGTCTCAATGTTTGTAAACAAGAAACGGGTCTATGCAACACACATACTTCATATAATATGAAACATCCGCTACTGTAATTATAGCTAATTGTGTTTGACATCATTTGAATGGGGGCGTCACGCATCATTTTAAATAAGTAGCTTAACTGGGGCCAGATTCACATTTACATTTTAGCGCATGGAAAAGGTTTCACAAGCTCCTTAGAGTAGAGTTCACCCCACATGACCTACGGTAAGTGCTTTGAATGGACCGACTGGACAACCAACAATGCCATCCTTTGGTCCTATGCTCTGGCTCTGTATTTATTATTATGCCCCATTATCTAAGAGCATTTTATATTCTAACAACCAACACATGCATGGGGAATAACACATGGGACTCTGGTCAAGAGTGTCTCTATGGACATGACAAGTATGAACCTCTGTCTTTGAGGTACTAACCCCTATACCTAAGACAGTGTTGATTCTTTTAGGTGTCCTTTCAGGATAGGATGTCGGAATCAACGATTCACATCTTGTCAGAAAAACGTACAGTAGGCTGAGTCATATCCTCTGGAAGTGTATAACAACTATGTGTATATGTGCCATAATAATTAAACACTGTCTCACCATGTTTTGGTTTAACTCTGGGAACAGTGTGTAGACTGTTCCCAGGCCAGTCTTGACAAGGCTTCATAATGTAAAACCAACTCAGAGATGTACTTATGGCCCTAAACCATTGAGTGATTAAAAAGATGAGCAGTAATATTTAAAATCAATTAGATGACTCATTGAAAGTCAGTGCAAATGTCTGAGAATTGATGTAATGTGTTCAGCTTTTGTAGTTTTAGTTAGAACTCTACAGCAGCTGCATTCTGAGTGAGCTGTTAGTTGTGTGATCGTGTTTTTGTGTGTTTCTTCTTCATTTTCATTACAGTAGTCTTAAAGTGCTGGAGATAATGCATATGTCTTGTTTGCATATAAAATACAGACTTCTTAAGTGGCATAGACTCTAGACTAGGGTATAAAACAAAACATAAAAGAAAGTATTTCCACTACCCCTCTTCTATTTTTCTTTTTCCTCCTCCCTCTGCCTGAGGAAGGCCACTTATCAGCCATCTGAACATATCAACGTATTATTTTCATTAGCCTATGTGCTTACTGTACTGTACTCACTGCTGTACTGTAGCCTACTAACTCATACTGAGTTATGCGTTTAAGCACTAAGGACTTTTAGTATTAACAGGACTGGAGAAGCGCAGTGGTGAGATGGGTTGGATTAGGCTGCAACACAGTGGGTGTTTTGCAAAGGGATTCAGCCACGTTTAAGAGCAGTGTGCTGCAATCAGTGCAATGGCGTACTGGTCGTTTCCACAGTGTCATGGAAGAAGAGCCTCGTAAATATAACCTCTCCAAAGAGCAAGAGTGCTAGAGTCCTTGTGCTAGAGTCGTCAATAACAAATCTAGGGAACTATGTCACAGATTTGTAAAAGAATTGGTTCAATGATGATCAATAAACCTTTTATGAAGGAGAAACGTATTTGGATATACTATGCCTTCATTATGGTTTGTGTGTCATGCACAACACTGCACTGTGGGAAATTTGCCCGTTCGCTAAACGTTTGATGCAAGTGCGCCTGCCACAAAACAGGTCTTGTTTGGACACAATGAATCCTTTAATCGTTGACATATTTCTTTACAATATTATAATAGGCTGACATTGTAATTGATGTAATGAAACACTCATCAATGAACACACATGCATATGCAAGCATTAGGGCATTAACACATTTTTGCAAGTGGACTCGACTCAGTAAAAAGTTTAGTTGAAGTAGACTTTATCATTTGACGTCATCACATTGACCGTGGAGGAGGGCGGGTGAACGGGGGACAAAACCCGAAAATTACTCTCTGGACTTCATAGAATGGCCTAAAGCGGTCCTTTCTTCCTTAATAAGGATTTTGTTTTTATGTTAATATTATAGATTCCACTGCAACCAGCATCATTGAATTTTAAGGAGATAATTCTGCCCTTGACAATAAGCAATCCTACTATTTGAATGCTGTACACACACACACACACACACACACACATGCAGCAAAAATAATGATAGAAAAAATAAGTTGACTGAGTCGACTTGTCGACTTTTTGGTTAATGCTCTAGCATGCATGCATGTGGACGCACACCACTGCACACACATCGCTACAATATATCTTCAGTTATCCGCATGCATGTGAATGAATTGTCCACATGTCATGAGGATGCACATACATTCTCACAAACACTCCTAATGAGTCAGATGTGTTGATGAGGGACGACCTCTGACCTTGTTGTTGTCCACCTAATAGTCAATGTGTGTGTACTACAACACTGGGGGGTTTGTCACTGGCTCCTTCGGTATGTGCTCACAAAATCATTGCTTTGGACTTGAAAACAAATCAGCAGAAATAGGCTGTAAGTGTTGAAAACTGTTGTGATTGGCAGAGCAAGTTTAGAAAGACAACACAAAACGTAAGTGTATTACCTTTGATCCTCATCATTTTATTGCAATACTGTTGTACCACTGTTATGTAAGTTGCATGCAACGTAAGTTCAGTAGTGGAGACCACCCTTCGCTCATCCTAGCCACTCACGTTCCTTACCTAATCATACACACCTGATGGCTCTCAGCCAATCCACACGTAATCACCACAGTATAAATACGCCCCCATTTCGATCCTCTCACCTGTTTGCTTCCTCTACATGGAAGCCAGGTTGCTGGTCGTGAGTACTGTGTTTGTAGGTCGGCTATTCCTGCTATTCATTGCTTTCAAGTTCATTTGTCCGGCTAGTTCTTCAGCCTAATCCAACAGACTGGCTACACTCCTTCCAGATGCAATGGCAGCTTTCATTTCCAACCCTGCTTTCAACCGTTTGTTCTTAGAGGGTTGTATAGGCACGCACGCACGCGCGCGCGCACACGCGCACACACACACACACACACACACACACACACACACACACACACACACGCACACCTGCTCTTATCATGAATATTTTGTGATTCTGCTATAGATGCTGACTGCTCTTGCTACTGCTACTACAGCTACATGTAATGCTACTACAGCTAATGCTAACTATCGACTGCTATATTTAGCTCATGTTACTTATTCTCAAACTGCTACTAACATAACTGTTAATCATTAGGCCTACGGCTAATACTATTTCGATTTAAGCTACTACTAAACATGACAATTATACAATGTCAACCTGCTACAGTGGTTAGCAGTTAAGATTGGCAGTGTCACCAGTTGGCTGCCTCAGTGGCAACACTGTAGTGCCACTGAGTAATTGTGGTACCACCTTTTGAGGTTAGCCATGGGTCAGCAAAGGTTGCTAAACTGCATTGCTACTACAGCCTCAGCTAATGTAACTTTTACTCAGTCTGCACATACAGTAGTATGACTGATTGTAAACATTACAACTACACAACTACACTACTTAATTTAACTGCTGCTACGAACTACGAGCTGCTATACATGACTGCCGATAATTACAGCTACCGCTATTAAAACGGCTGCTAATTATTACTGATAATGCTTTTACTCAGGCTACATGCTAAACATGACAACTAGTGCTACCTTGAGCTAATGCAACTTTTACCCAGGCTGCTGCTATCATGTCTGCTGCTACCACGAGTCCAGCCACTAACCGGGGGCCAGGCAGACCAGACCCGCATGCCGACAGGGCACTCCATCCCGTCCCGTCATCCCAGCCCTGCCCACCCGGGCCCCACGCTCTGACTCCGCCTCTCGTCCATCCATTTCCGGCTTGCAGTCTTCCACGGCAGGTGCACGTTCGGCCCACGCATCCCATTGATCAGCACCAAGCGCCTTACTCCCCTCCACCGATTCAGCGCAACAAGCTTCCACCCCACATTCCTTCCTCGAGTCGTCCATCTTCTCAGGTTCAGCGCTATCCACCACCACAGGATCAACGCCATCTACCTTCTAAGGATCAGCGCTATCCACCGCAGGATCAGCGCCATCCACCTTCTCAGGACCAGTACCAACCAGCCAACCTCTCTCCTCTTCCAGATCGACACTGTTGACCTCCTCCACCTTCATGTCATTTGCCCCCTCTACTGGACCGGCGCCGTCCTGCAGCCGATCCTCCCAAGTCTCCTCCCCCTGCCCGACGCACCCAGGGAGCAGTTCGGTTTGTGCCACCCAACTCCCCATCCTCTCCTCCACGGTCCACCCCAACAATGTCCTACACTTCGTCGCTCCAAGCCAGTTCCCCCAACTCCTCCTGCATCCTGGATCTACCCCCCCCCCCCCCCCCCCCCCCCCCCCCAACAAGCTTTTCACTCAGGTCGTGGCCTAGCCTGTGGAGGCAACCCAGGCCCCTCATCGCAGTCCGCTACAGCAATCTGACCTCTTAATTTGTACTCCCAGACAACGCAGGCTCTACCTAACCCTGCAGTCCTCTCTCGGACCGGCACAGGATGCCTCCCCCTCCCTTCAGGCTCATCATGCCTCCCTCCCTCGACTCGGTGCCGGGCGCATTGGTCCCAGGATCACATGTACCCGCTACCTCCCAGCTTCCACCAAGCAGCCCTTGCCGCACGGCCATCCATCACCTCCAGGTTATCCCTCAACCAGTTTTCACTCCACGATCGCCTCGTCCCATCACTATCGGGCGACCTCGGTTCAACAACATGTTTTCCCCTCCCTCCCAGCCTCCCTCGGATCGGCGCCGAGCGCCCTCCTCCTGTCATTGAGTTTCCCTCCCCTCCTCCCTACGACTGGCAAACGTGCCTCCTCCTCCCTACGACTGGCAAAAGTGCCTCCTCCTCCCTACGACTGGCAAAACGTGCCTCCTCCTCCCTACGACTGGCAAAACGTGCCTCCTCCTCCCTACGACTGGGAAAACGTGCCTCCTCCTCCTCCCTACGACTGGCAAAACGTGCCTCCTCCTCCCTACGACTGGGAAAACGTGCCTCCTCTTCCCTACGACTGGCAAAACGTGCCTCCTCCTCCCTACGACTGGGAAAACGTGCCTCCTCTTCCCTATGACTGGCAAAACGTGCCTCCTCCTCCCTACGACTGGCAAAACGTGCCTCCTCTTCCCTACGACTGGCAAGCGTGTCTCCTCCTCCCTACGACTGGCAAAGCGTGCCTCCACCTCCCTCAAACCGGCACGACGTGCCTCCTCCTCCCTCAGAACGATGCAGAGCCTTCAGACCTCCTCCGAGCAGCACTGCGTGCCCCCGATTTCCCTTTCATTCCCTCCCCCTCAACACTCCATCCTCTTCCCAGAAAAAGAGCAAAAGAAGAAGAAAGGATGGAGTGTGTCACCCCCCTCCTCTCCTACCTCCGCCCTAGGCAGCACACCTCCTCCCACTTCATCGGACCGGCACGGTGTGCTCTCCTCCGACTGGCCTCCTCTCACAACGGACACAGCGTTGTCCTCCTCCTGAAGCTGTGCGTCTCTCTCCATTCTTCCTCTCAAGAACGGACACAGCGTGTCCTCATGATGCCGTGCGCCTCTCTCCCCTCTTCCTGAGGATCGGCGCCATGCGATTCCTCCATCGGATCAGCGCGTCCAGCGCCTCATTCCCCCCAGTCTCCTCCCCCCCCGCGAATGCACCCATCCAGCCCCCCCCCCCCAGCCTCCATCCACGCCCTCCACTTGGGCTGCAACCGCCCCCCCTCAAGCATTCCACCCAGGTCGTGCCCTCGCCCAATCCCCCCCCCCCGTGCAGTTCGCACCAGCATCTAAACCGATCCAGTACAGCTCTTCTCTCTGCATTCTGCCTTTTCCAAGTCATCATTGAGCAGTTAACATCCCACGGCCACCCGGGTCCGTCACTCCCAGTTCATGCTGCAAGTAGCACACACTCCCTCACAAGCTCGCCGGTAGGTGCCCACCGCACCTTGCCCACTTCCACCGTCCCTCTCGATAATGCCAAAATAGATCACTCCTGCCACACTGACCTCTGCCTCTGGTTACACCTCTCAAATTGGAACGGCATCGCTCTGTTCTACGTCACACTCATCTCCAAGCCAGAAGGTTCTTCACAGACGCAGCCCCTCCATCGGGTTTGGCAGTTACTGCCAGCGTTTCGCTTCAGCTTGGTCACCTGAATTCCCTGCTTTTCACCCCCCCTTCCACACACCCATCATCTTTTTTTCCCATAGTCATCGGCATGCTTCTTTGGGGTCACGAGTGGTCCCAGAAAATCAAGCCACAGTAGACATAATAAATAAAGGCTGTTCAAACTCGCCTAACATCATGCCCGTCTTCCGCCGTCTCTCTGGACCTCTGTTACTCATTTCATCATCCGTGCAGCACACATACCCAGTCACAAAAATCTCATTCTCCCTCCCGTCCATCCTTTCAGAGGTTTCGATTGCTCGCTCCAGAACCTCCATCCAACACCAATCCCTTCGTTTTCCAGGACCATATTCATCTGAACCCCCAGCTCTATAACCTCCTCATCCAATCTCGCCACCACATAATAAACAGTTTTTACCCCGGACACTCTCAAGCTACAGCATGGAACGCCTACAAGAGGTTCCACACCTATTCCGGCATCCTCTTCCCCTCTGCTGACATCACCATCATCGCTGCCTTCCTCACCTACAGTCATTCTCACCTCCACCTCCGCTCCTCTACGCTGCACACCTACGGCATCAACTTTTCTCAGACTAATCGATGGATCTTCAATCCCGGTCACCTCTCACCCCCACGTCTCCATGCTACTTCGAGGTATACAGCGCGGCGAGGTCCAGGTTCCTCCCAGATGTCACCCACTCACTTCCGACCTACTACTGCTCTAGCTTCAAACACTCCGAGCCAGCTACGTCACTCCACTGATCGCCTCCACCCTGGAGAGCATGTTCCTGCTGGCTTTTTCGGATTCCTACGATGCTCAGAATTCACATCTTCCTACCCCCAATACGACCCGTCCGTTCACCCACGCCTGACTTCACATTCCACTCCTCCGAATCACTCACCTCCACTCGTTTTAAAGCAGACCAGCTGGGCCGTTCATCCAGCGTCCACCCCTTCAAGATCGACTCACCTCTCAGTCCATATGACCCATTCTCTGCTACATTACCACGAGGCGCTCTCTCAATGCCACTCCTCAATTGCCACGAGCTCCTGGTTCCACTGACACCTACGTCAGGTCCTTTCCCTCTCCGGCCTTCCACCTCAGCTATATTCCGGCCACTCCTTCCGTATTGGTGCCGCCATGCCTCACGACTAGGTCTCTCGGACCACCTCATACGTATCCTCGGCCGGTGGTCCTCTCAGGCATACCACAACTACATAAGAACGAACAACCGTGACGTGCACAACACCCACCTTCAACTAGGCCGTTCGTAGCTGCTGCTTCTCTTCAAGCCTCTCCTAGCCAGTCCGCCCTGGAAGGGGTCCCCTTCCTCGTGGTCCTCCTGAGGTTTTCTTCCTCCTCTATCCTCCCCGGAGGGAGTTTTTTCCTCACCCGACTGAGGGTCCAAGGACGGACCCTCTACACATTGTCTAGCACTTCCTCTTCAGGCAACCATCGATCCAGGATTTTGGGGGCAGCGTTTGGAGCCGAAGCGACCTGCCGCTCCCGAGCTACATTAGCTTGGATCCATGGCTGATGAATCAACAGCCACTCAGAGAGCCTCCTGCTGCCGTGAATGGAATAAGAATTTGGCCTCCCCAATCACCTCATACCTCAATACTAATAATAACGTTTCATTTTCCATTCCGTGTTCTCTACTAACGTTTATTTTTCTCCATCCTCCAGGAGTCCCGAGGTGGGGCAGCGTTTGGAGCCGAAGCGACCTGCCGCTCCCGAGCTGAGCAACCGTGGTCGTCAGCTCCTAAGACTGCTTCCCCACCCTGAGTCTCGCCCTGCCTCGGGCTCCTCATCAACGCACACACATACATCTCACTTTATATAATAAAGTCTGTTTAACTCGAGCAGAAGGTGTGGTTTCTTTCTAGTGAATTGACAGTAGGCAAGTTGGCAAGGCAAATGTATGCGTGTATTGTAGCCAGTTCTGTTGATAATACTGTGTCCATTATTGAGGTAATCTGTATTTTAAATGTTAATGTACTTTCTGCATACACTGATAAAAAAAATACAATAGCCACAACTTTACAACTATATGAAAATAGCTGATCTACACGCGGACAATGCGTCAGATTCCGTGCAATCCACAGCTACCAATATTTACAACGACTAAAAACAAACCCAAATTAAGCAGGCTTGACAACACTGGGGTGTGTGTGTGTGTGTGTGTGTGTGTGTGTGTGTGTGTGTGTGTGTGTGTGTGTGTGTGTGTGTGTGTGTGTGTGTGTGTGTGTGTGTGCGCGACCAACCATTTCCTTTTTTTCTTAATTTGTATCCCACGATTTTGTAACCCATCTTCACCCAGTGCCATATTGCCTATGTAATCCTAGGCTCTGCTCTCCCTCTGCCGAGCCTGGGGAGACAACAGACTGACCTCATGCTTCCTTTTATGCATGAGTAGTCCAAGTTGCTTCTTTTCACCTGACAGTGGGCACTTCCCCAGTTTGGACATAGCGCGGGGAAGGAACACTTTATTCCAACCAGTTCATTTCCCCTCCATCAGGCGCCCTGGCTGGCCAGGGGGAGGCATTATAGAGACCCAGATTAATGCATGTTTTTGTGAGGGTATCTACCCTAGGAGACACGGGAGAACATGCAAACTCCACACAGAAAGGCCCTATCGCTAACCCCACCTAGGGTGTGGGCGCTGACCAACCATTTCCTAAAGGAGGGTGGCATTTTATTGATAGAATTCCAGGAATTGATGAGAGGTGAGGGTGATTGGCAAGGTACCACATTGCACAGCACTAGGGGGAATGCTTTTTAGTATTCCAAAACATTTGCATTGATTCTTGGAAGCTCTCTAGAGAGCCATGGTGCCAGCTGTGATAACATACACTTTGTGTGTGTCAGAATTTTAGTGTGTGTGTGTGTGTGTGTGTGTGTGTGTGTGTGTGTGTGTGTGTGTGTGTGTGTGTGTGTGTGTGTGTGTGTGTGTGTGTGTGTGAGTTTGTCTAGCTATACTTGTTCGCATGTTCACACAGTCACCTGCAGGGGACCTCTGACAGAGTGGGGACAAAATAGTATAGGTCCCCACAACATTTAGGGTTAGGGTTAGGGTTAGGGTTAGGGGTTAGGTTTAGGGATAGAGGTCAGGGTAAGGTCACAGGACTTGCATAAAAATGAATGGAAGTCTATATGTCCCCACAAGTGATGTAAATATATAGTGCGTGTGTGTGTGTGTGTGTGTGTGTGTGTGTGTGTGTGTGTGTGTGTGTGTGTGTGCGTGCGTGCGTGCGTGCGTGCGTGCGTGCCTGCGTGCCTGCGTGCCTGCGTGCGTGCGTGCCTGCGTGCGTGCGTGCGTGCGTGCGTGTGATTTTCACTATCAATAAAACTCAAGAAATGTGAATGTGTGTAGAATAGATCGTCCCAATTGTGTCCCCAGGGCCTTAGCCCTGCCTGACCCTTAGACTCATTTTCCTTTTTCCTCCATGATGGACAATGTTTGAACAGAGGTGAGACATGGCCGCCTTTTGGCAAGTGGTTTTGGTGTTTGCTTGTCTTGGTGCGTGTGTGCGTGCATTGTGTGTCTGTGCACGTGGTGGGTGTATGTGTTTTTCTATCTGTGTTAGTTACTGTGTTCCTAGCTGTGCCTATCCATGCATTTCCTTCTGGGTGACAGTGTTTGCCTGTATTTGTATTTGTGTCTACTGTATGTCTCAATTAATGAAGCTGTGGCCTGCCCAAGAGGAGAGGTGCCTGTGAATTACTGAGGCGATACAGCCTTCATGGCAGCTTGATGCCTCCTAAATCAGACAGGTACAAATATGGATGCCTCTGTCAGCAGGTAATGAGCGACATTAGCTTGGATCCATGGCTGATGAATCAACAGCCACTCAGAGAGCCTCCTGCTGCCGTGAATGGAATAAGAATTTGGCTGTGTTAACAATCTTCTTATTCACTGACACTTTAAGAATAATGTTACAGTAGTGAAAGAAAAAAACAGGGATGAATTACCATAGTTGGATCAGTTGGAGCAGTTGAAGTATAGTAACCAACATGCACGAGGAAAAGGGGTTTACAAATTAGAATTTAGACTTTGTTGGGCTACATACAGTACAGACAGGGTAAAATCTCCAATGCTCTAGTCTATTTCAGCTAATTGCCCATACAGAATTCAAATGTAAGATCTTAGATTAGCCATTTCTATGGACTCCATCTTGAATAACTCCTCCCACCCCCTCCCTCTACCTGAGATCTTCGGTTACTGTAAGAGAGGAAACAACCGATTCATCTACCCAGGACGGAGGTGCGAGAGACTAGGAAAGTCCTTTGTGCTGGTTGCTCTCAAGCTATACAATGAGACACACAGCGGTCGCTTGCCTAGGACAACTAGACAACTGTTAACTAACTCAACTGGAACAAAAGTATTACTGACTCTGACCTCTAAGGAATTTTCCAGGGAGGGTCTTGTGGCGTCTTGCTGTGTCTCCCATTCTTGTTTTTATTCCTGATTTATTTGCACTGACAAATGGACGCTTATTGTTTGGCCCTGCTTGTGTTGTGTTGGTAGTATTGAGTGCTATTGCTTTGTTTGACATGGCGGTGAGATACTTGTGTATATAAACTATCTATCTATCTATCTATCTATCTATCTATCTATCTATCTATCTATCTATCTATCTATCTATCTATCTATATGTGCTTATTCTACAAGTATTTCTGTTATTTCTGCCCAGTCCTTTTGAACCTTAAACCAATCAGAGGTGAAACTGTATCTGTCCTTTGCCAGCTGAAACATAAATATTATCTGCAAATGTGTGTGCTCATGGATTATAACTAAGGATAAGAAAAAGGATTTACGTATCTTTCTATCTTACCCACTTATTGTGAATAGTTTGTGTGTGCATACTGTGAGTATAGGCCTATTGTTGTTGGTAAACTGCTGGCTCGAATTTTCCAATTGCTTAATTTAGCTCAACCACTATTTGAAACCTATAACTGGTCCAGTAGCTTGTAGTTGCCTGTGCTGAGTGATGATGCAGCAAGGGCCAATTGCTTTGCCAAAAGACGTGAAAGCTAACACACACAAACACACACGCACACGCACGCACACACACACACACACACTGTCTTTTTGGAGCTGTGTGGAGCTCCCTATATGTGGCCGTGTGTGTGGGTCTGTCTGTCTGTCTGTTTGTCTGTTTGTCTGTCTGTCTGTCTCCGGGTATGTAGCCTGCAGTAACCTTTTGTGACCACACGAGGGCGCTGTTGTTCAGGCCAGACACACACACACACACACACACACACACACACACACACACACACACACACACACACACACACACACACAGCTCCACTTCGAACAGAGGTTCGATTTTTTTGTAAGCGGAGGAACAAAGTCAGCATCCTAGACAATCCTGAGCCCATGCATAGTAGAGTTCTCAACAGGCCTGAAAATTAAGGCCCGGCCCTAACTGGGCCCTAACTGGGCAGGCCCGAGGCCCTACCCGGCCCTACTAGTTGGCATACATTTTAGGCCCTACCCGGCCCGAAAACGTCGGGTCGGGTCGGTTATGGTCTGGTCTATCATATAGTAATAGTAATAAAATAATAAAAACAAATATTTTATTTTTTCATTGAGCCCGAGGCCCTACCCGGCCCGAATAATTAGCATACATTTTAGGCCCTACCCTACCCTAAATGTCGGTCGGGTTCGGGTATGGTCGGGTTCGGGCAGAATTTGAGAACTCTAATGCATAGTCACCTCAACAATCATGAATATGAGCAAAGAGCCTGCAAGGATCCTCAACCCCTGCAAGGAAAGAGAAGGGAAGAACAAACAATCATTTTTGCTCAATTCTGAAAGAGAAGAAAAAGCTGCGGTCTGAGGTAAGGGGAAACTCTTGGCAGTAAAGCAAAGACACAAAAGATACAGAGTACACTGGAGACTGTGGAGAGGCAAAAGAAATCACAGAAAATGGTCAGCAAAAAGGGTTGAGAATAGTCGCCTGACACGTAACAAAATTAATTTGAAACCGCAGAGCCTGCACAGTGAAATGCTTATGAGTCACCTCAAATTGTCATCTAGACAATTTGTGAGATACTGCCCTGTTCATGTAACTAGAGGTTCCAGTCACTAAGCGGCCCTTACATCTAGACTTCACCTAAGTCGTACCACCGATCTGGACGTATCAGAAGCACCCAGAAGGCACAATGTGCAAAAAAGTTGTTCATCCTCATCATCATCATCATCTTCATTCTTAGAAAATCAAATGCGCAAAAAAGTTGTTCATCATCATCATCATCATCATCATCATCATTCTTAGAAAATCAAAAACAAATCAGGGTTTCTGTATCAACAACAAAATGAACTAAGCCAATATTCAAGCTAAATCCCTGTCAATGTGAAAAACAGCAGCCAAAATATCCTACGGGAATACTGTACATCAAACTAAGAGGATGAAGTCTGCATTCATGTAGACTTTTCTGAGAACAAGCTGTAAGCTCAAACGTGAAATTCAGGCTTTCCACTTAAGCAGGTTACAATCTAGTGAATCTATACCTGTGTGGTGTATGCTTCCTCATCATATACTCTCTCTGCCTCTCCACAACACGATTAGCCTCGCGTAGCCAGGCTTACTCATCTCCGAAGAGAAAAGCCTGGTGACAATAGAAGGCAGAAAGCATTCAACTTCCGCCGTAGGAATTTCACCGGAAGCTGTATTTTTTTCACGGTGCGGTGTTCCTGCAAACGTATTCCCTGCACGAAATTAACTCTGGTCTACGTCTCCTGCTCCGTCGGTTGCGCTCGCAATAAACAATATACAAACAAAAACATTGATTCAAGCAATGTTACACCTATTAAGAGTGAGTTAAGAGCTACAATCTATTTTAGTTTTTTCGCTGGGGAATGTAAACAGACCCGCACCGCATGATGTAACGTCCGTTAAACGCAGACTTCCACTAGAAATCTTGGAACACACCGGAAGGCATATTGTCTACAGGGTGCAACACGATGCATTTGCTGTGAGCTCACTGGGGGAAATCCCGTTTTTCCGACAATAAGGCGAAGTGTACTAATAGGGGCAAATAGGGGTCTCCTACCGTACTGATAGGGCGACATGCAAATTTCCATTCACGCTTTTCTGCCATGCCGATAAGGTGACGTGCAAATTTCCATTCATTTCCGTTCAACACACATCACATCACTCAAGTAAATCCTGGCTTTTATACTTCTTCATCGTGGATTGTTCCGTGACAAAAGTGTCTGACAAAAGCGAGCCTGTATTTATGGTGGTGTAACACGCCACCTCATAGTCTACATAGCCTATACTGTATCTTCAGTGACAAGCCAGCTACTCATCATAGTGCATTTTCTGTGTAGATAACAAAGGATCACAACTTCAATGAGAAATCAAATTGGAAAGGAGCTCCTGGTGGATTAGGTGGGGCTGCAAAGCGCATTGCAGTTACAGCCGTCCAAAGTGGCATTCCTAGCTGTCAACGGTACAGTGAGAATTCACCAATTGAGCTCTGAAGAGCCAGATCTAGTTAAGAAGAGGGAAAATGCCATGTTTTTGTGCAAGATCTGATATCTTTAAGTGTCATCTGCAGTAAAACATAAAATAAAATAAAAAATAAAATATAATCATTAATAATAGAATTATTTGGCCAACTATATCAGTGTGCACTTGAAATTTGGCATAGATTCATCCAGTGGTTTGCAAGAGCAGCTACACACACACAAACGCACGCACACGCTGTAAAAAAAAAGAAATAAGCCCCAAACAACAACATCTACTGGCTGTCAGCAGGATCTGAAAGGGGAGTTCATTCTGGTCAGACATTAAAGTAAACCTTTTGTGTGACTTGTCATCCAGGTGCTGGGTGAAGTGAGCTGCATGCAACAGCGAGTGTAAAGAATGTCTTCACTTGGCCTCAGTGATCTGATTCTGACCCCCTATTCTATTATGAGTCCGATGTGCTGCACATAATCTCTGAGCCAGAACTCTTGAACTTATGTCATTAAAAACTCATGACAGAGGACTGGAAACATTTCCAAGTCACACTGACACACACCTTTTATGGACAGGTAGAGGAATGCATTGGGAACATTTCAAAGCACACAAGACATTGTGCTGGATGGGAGACTGATGTAATTTTACTATAATGAGGTTGGCTTTATTTTCATCTGTGCACTACACAATCCAGTATTAGGCATAACAAGTAAAAACAAAATGTATTCTCAAGCCCAATGTAAAAAAAAAGGGCAAAGTGTCATATTTTATTAGGAAATCATACAAGGCTATATTTCTCGGTTATATTATACACACAATATCATATTGGCTTTCAGTGGGTACTGATGCCTGTCCAAAGTTCTGTGCAGTGCAAGGTCGCCCCTTGTAAATTCTGGACATTTCGCTAATGCAGAAATCACATTTTTGCTTTAAAATAATTATGTAGGCTACTACATTTTCAGAATGAGAGAATTTTAAGAAAGCGAAACTGAACTTAAACGTAAATTTTGACACTTTCAGTATAACATGCATTTATCTATAGTCAGGGGTGTCCCACCAAATTCTGGGCCCTGGGTACAAGGATTCACGGCGAGTCCCCCAAGAATCTTCTTCATAGGGGGAGGGGGTTTAACCCATTTAGACTGGGAATGCATTATTACGCATTATTTTGTTCTCTAACTATTGAAAAATAGCAGATATACAAGCTCACAGCACGGCACAGAGTGCTGCGCTGCGAGCTTGTAGG